>NC_026001.2:87656941-87679713 GCF_000442705.2 Elaeis guineensis | reverse complement strand
ACCTCTTTAGAGAAAAGCCTAGAAGCCATGATGAAAACACATACCAGCTTTATGCAAACCACGGGTCAACTCATAAATAATAACACCCAAGCTATAGCCCGTCTGAAAATGTAAGTAAGTCAGCTGGCTTCGACCATTAGTGAACGAGAACATGGTAGGTTACCTAGCCAACCTGAGCCAAATCCTAGGAACCAAAATGGTCCACGACCCCAACAAGGAAATCAAGTTAATGGTGTAAATGCCATTCATACCTTAAGATCAGGAAAACAAATAGACAATAAGGTAGTTGCACTTGATGATATAGATGACTCATCTGCCGAGTCACCTTCTAAAACTACTACCTTTCAACCTCAAGCATCAGAAACTGAAAATTCACCTAGTCCAGTACTTAAAAGTCCTAGAGCTCCTTTTCCAAACAGACTGAAATCCAATAAATCTGAACATTTAGACAAAATTTTAGAGGTATTTAAACAAGTCCAAGTTAATATTTCCTCTTTTAGATATAATCCATCAGGTTCCAAACTTATGCCAAATTTTTAAAAGATCTTTGCACTAGGAAAAGGACCACTAATGTACCAAAGAAAGCATTTTTGGCTGCAAGTGTCAGTTCATACCTATCTAGCCATGTGCCAATTAAATATAAGGACCCTGGAGCTCCAACAATTTCTTGTGTTATTGGAGAAACCAATATAAAAAAGGTCTTGCTAGATCTAGGAGCTAGTGTGAATATCCTTCCATATTCGGTGTATGAGCAACTAGGATTAGAAAAACTTCAACCTACTGGGATCACATTACAGTTAGCCGATAGATCTCTCAGGATCCCTAAGGGAATGGTCGAGGATGTTCTGATAAGGTTGAAAATTTTATTTTCCCTGTAGATTTTATTGTTTTAGAGACTGAGCCAGTTGCGAATCCTAAAGGACATATACCTGTCATTTTAGGAAGACCATTCTTAGCTACGGCCAATGCTGAAATCAATTGTCGAAATGGTCTAATGAAGTTATCCTTTGGGAATATGACCATTGAGCTTAATGTTTTTAACTTAGAACAGGAATCCTCTTCTCATGCTGATGTCAATGTAGTCCAAGATGGTATTTATGAATCCATTGACATTAGTGATGATGAAGTCGACCTAGAGTCTAACCCCTGATTAATCCATGAGTCTGAGGATGTCAATGAAATACTTAAAGAAAATCAGATTAATCAGGAATCGACACTTCCTACTGAACCAGTCATTGAGATGGTGAAATCATCACCTAAACCATCGATAGAGGAAGCACCCATTTTAGAACTGAAACCCCTCCCAGAACATCTCAAGTATGCATATCTAGGATCCAAAGAAACTTTGCCTGTAATTATTGCATCAGACCTAGATCCCAAGCAAGAGGAGGAGTTAGTGTCAGTTCTAAAAGTAAATCAAGAAGCAATAGGTTGGACCATAGCAGATATCAAAGGAATAAGCCCTTCTATAGTTCAACATAGAATATACTTAGAGGAAGAGGCTAAACCAACAAGAGAAGCCCAAAGAAGGCTTAATCCAGTTATGAAGGATGTAGTTAAAAAGGAGATTCTGAAACTCCTAGATAGTGAAATAATTTATCCTATTTCTGATAGCTCTTGGGTAAGCCCAGTTCAAGTAGTACCCAAAAATCTGGGGTAACAGTGGTCCAAAATGATGCAAACGAACTTATCCCAACTAGGATCCAAACGGGATGGAGGGTCTGTATAGACTATAGAAAGTTGAATGCTGCGACAAGGAAAGATCATTTTCCTTTGCCATTTATTGATCAAATGTTGGAAAGACTAGCCGAACAAGAGTTTTACTATTTTCTTGATGGATACTCCGGTTACAACCAGATCCCCATAGCCGCTGAAGATCAAGAAAAGACTACATTCACTTGTCCATTTGGTACTTTTGCCTATAGACGAATGCCCTTTGGACTATGTAATGCACCGGCAACCTTCCAGAGATGCATGATCAGCATGTTTTCAGATATGATAGAATGATTTCTAGAAATTTTTATGGATGACTTTTCTGTTTTTGGCCTAACCTTCTCTGAGTGTCTGAATCACCTGCAATTAGTTCTAGAACGATGTAAGGAGAAGCACCTAGTTCTCAACTGGGAAAAATGTCAGTTTATGGTCAAACAGGGAATAGTTCTTGGCCATGTCATTTCTAAAAGGGGATTGAAGTGGACAAGGCCAAAATAGATCTAATTGCAAGTCTTCCACTACCTAAATCTGTGAAAGAAATACGTTCATTTTTAGGTCATGCTGGATTCTATAGAAGGTTTATTGCCAACTTTAGCAAAGTAGCACGTTCACTGACTAATCTTTTGGCAAAGGATACCAAATTTGAATTTACTCATGAGTGCTTGGAATCCTTTGAATTTCTAAAAAATGCACTTGTATCAGCTCCAATCATTCATCCTCCTGTCTGGTCTGAACCATTTGAATTAATGTGTGATACGTCTGATCATGTTGTGGGCGCAATCTTAGGTCAACGAATAAATAAGTTGCCTAGAGTGATATATTATGCAAGTAAAACCTTAAATGATGCGCAGCTTAACTACACCACAACTGAGAAGGAGTTCCTTGCCGTTGTCTTTGCTTTAGAGAAATTTAGATCTTATTTGGTTGGGACCCACACCATTGTTTACACCGATCACTCAGCCATTAGACATCTCCTAGCAAAGAAGGATGCCAAGGCACATTTAATCAGATGGATTTTGCTCCTTCAAGAATTTGACCTAGAAATTAGGGACAAGAAAGGCACTGAGAACGTTGTAGCAGATCATTTATCCCGAATTCCAGTCGCACCATCTAGTGAACCACCCATCAATGAATCTTTCCCAGATGAGCAACTCATGTCTGTGTCTACTGAACCTTGGTTTGCTGATATTGTAAATTATTTAGCCATAGGTAAGATACCTTCTCATTGGACTAAGCAGGATAAATATAAATTCTTTGCCCAAGTGAAGTATTTCATTTGGGATGATCCTTATCTTTTTAAACAATATCCTGATCAAATTATTAGAAGGTGTATCCCAGATAACGAAGTCATGAATATTTTATCTTTTTGTCATGATCAAGCATGTGGGGGTTACTTCGCGTCTAAGAAAACTGCTGCTAAGGTTCTCCAATGTGGTTTTTATTGGCCCAATTTGTTTAAGGATGCTCATGAATATTGTAAAAATTGTGTTCAATGTCAGAAAATGGGTCGAATCACCAAGCGACACATGATGCCACTCAACCCAATCTTGGTAGTTGAAGTTTTTGATGTTTGGGGAATCGATTTCATGGGACCATTTCCAAATTTCTTTGGAAATAAATATATTCTAGTAGCAGTTGATTATGTTTCAAAGTGGGTAGAAGCAATTGCATGTAGAACACCCGATAGCAAAATGGTCATTAAGTTTCTTAAAGAAAATATTCTCTCCCATTTCGGTATTCCTAGGGCAATCATTAGTGATCGGGGAACCTATTTTTGTAACCGACCTTTTGCAACATTGATGAAAAAGTATAATGTCACCTACAAATTGGCCACACCATATTATCCTCAAACTAGTGGACAAGTTGAAGTGTCAAACCGACAAATCAAACAAATCCTGAAAAAAACTGTTAGTGCCAATAGAAAGGATTGGTCTTTGAAATTAATTGATGCACTTTGGGCATACCGAACCGCTTTTAAGACCAATCTAGGAATGTCTCCTTATAGGATTGTGTTTGGTAAACCATGTCACTTGCCTATTGAGATAGAACACAAAGCCATGTGGGCCATCAAACAACTAAATACAAATTTGAACGACACTAGAAACCATAGAAAGCTTCAGTTGAATGAATTAGAAGAACTTAGAAATGAAGCCTATGAAAATGCAAAGATATACAAGGAACGAACCAAAGCATTTCATGATCAATCAATTATGAGAAAAATTTTCAATATCGGATAAAAGGTAGTCTTATATAACTCTAGATTACATCTGTTTCCAGAAAAGCTTAGGTCTAGATAGACAGGACCATTTTTAGTAAAGGAAGTCTTCTCACACGGAGCTGTTGAGATTGAAAACCCAAGTAATGGTGTTATCTTTAAAGTGAATGGTTAACGATTAAAACCATTCTTGGAATTACCTGTCAAGACTATTGAAGATGCCATGGTTCTTTATGAACCAACTTATTCTGATTAAGTTGCTTCAAGGTTTGGTCTGGCTGAAAACATAAAACTTAGCGCTTCTGGGAGGCAACCCAACTTATTTAATTTCTAATACTTTCTTTGTTTTCAGTTTGCTTAGGACAATTAAATTAGATAAACTCCATTGGGGACAATGTCGGTCAAGTTGGGAGGAGAGCTTGAACAAAATCAGGTGTTATCATTTCCTTTTCCTTCCACTATGAGTTATTTCTTGCATTTAATATATTATGTAAATATATATATATATATATATATATATATATATATATATATGAAATAAATTAATCTATAAAAGAAATAAGAGTAAGTTAGAAAGTATTTGCTAATGTAGTGAGTCACGGAGAAGATTAGCTGGTTAGACTCTTGGTGGCTTAGGTCATTTAAAGACTATTAGCACTTCCAATTGCACATGCACACTAACAAGGTAAAGTAGGTGTTAATTGTAAGGTCAATTAAGGATTTGAGTATTATTTAAATTAGATAATTTTCTCTACACCCCAATTGAAGAAATTTGAATTTAAGGAAAGAGCTACCTGCCTGAAATAAAATGCAAAACACAGAGTAAATGTGGATTGCCCTAAGCCTAGTAACCGGGTCTCTTCACCTAAGTCAAGTATTGAGATTCGCATCAAACGGTGGTGGGAAGGTCAGGATGCTCAGCAAAAAAAAAAAAAAAAAAAAAAAAATAGTGTGAAAGCTACCTTAGTTCTTTGTTTAATCTGGGGTGTATAAAAAATTAATCGAACTAAGTTATGAAAAATGATACAATTGGCCTGTACAAGTTAATACTGAAATACTAAGTTAGTTATCACTCACACAAGTGCTATAAAACTTTAAGTGTACTCTAAGAAAGCTTCTAAGTAGACTGACTACCGATTCTAATTCGAAGCTCATTACTTAGTAATACTAGAAAACTTCTTGAATTTTGATCTTAAATTAATTTGCAAAGGAAGGATCTTTTTGAATTATGATCTTATTTTGGTACATTGCTAAGGGACTAGCAATGATTAAGTTGGGGGTGTAATTTATGTCACAAATTGACATAAAAAGTATCAATTAATATCTAAATTATCTAACTTTATTAAGAAATTGATATTTGTTATTATATTTTATAGAAGAAGAGATCATCAATAGAAAGAACAAGGAAAGAGGATTCCAACGACACAAATTTTATGCAAAACGGAGTTAAATTGATCCAGGAATTGAAGAATGAAGAAAGAAGACTCAATTGGGTCAAACCCGAGTCAAATCAGATCAAAATTGATCAAAAATCAACTGATTTAGTGATCTGATTAGCTGCCTGATCCACAGCAACAGGCGCATGGACCATGGACCCATCGACACACCATAAACCCCCCTAACAACCTTCTAAAACCTCTTAGTCCCACATCTAAAATTTTGAAAACCTTATAACCCCCAAATGCCTATAAAAAGCCCCCAAAGGCCCTTGTTTTATGTATTCTTCCTTCCGATCAAGCTTAAAACCCTAGATAGTGGGGTTTTTAGCTCTCTTCTCAAACCTCGAGCTTTGAAGTTTTTGTAATAAATTTTTTTATATAAAATCTTATTTTTATGCAATTTTATCTCTTTACATTATGCAATTTATTTTTCTTGCAATTAGGATAGTTTAATTTATGCAATTTAATTTTATGCAATTAGGTTAGTTTAAATTATGCAGTTTAAATTTATGCAATTAGGATAGTTTAATTTATGAAATTAGGGTAGTTTATTTTTCTGCATTTAAATTTTGCAAGTAGATTTAGATCATGTCTAGCTAAGCATCCCTTCTAGGGTTTGCGATGAAGCTAGATCATGAGTAGGGATTTTACATAGGGTTCTTTCTTTTTCTTAGGGTTTCTTTTTCTTCCTCTTTTGTCAAAAATTTTTGATAAACTACAGTTGGGTCAGAGTCCCTTCATAGTTCATGCTTGATTCAGTGCATAGGAGGAGAAAACCCTAAGGGATCCTAGTTACTACTCCCCTGTAAAGAATCTTGATGGGTTATCGTTGGGCCTTAGTCCCTTCATAATCTATGCTTGAAAAAGATAAGAGGAGTAGTCGTTAGGATCAATAAGAAAAATTCTAGGTAGAATTCTCTAATCTAGATCTAGTGGATTCAAAAACCCTAGATCCTTAGTCTTATTGTCTTTAGCAAACAACTTTCGACTTTCGATTTTTGTTAAAGCTCGCTTGAGCACTCTGACCATCTTTTCCATAAGAAATCAGTCAAAGGAGACTCTTCCTTTAATGTTAATCTGTTGCTGCGAGACTCAAAATCTAAGATTGGGGCTGGTCGAATGAAGCTGAGCTGGAGGTCTGTAGAAGTCCGATCTAAAAAGCCTTCGAGAAAATCTACAAAATAGGTCAAAAAATCAGATAGGAATCCTTTGGTTTTTGACCCCACAATGCTTAAGTCAGTCTTGAGTCTGAAAATAGTAGGTGGAAAAAAGTAGTAGAGCACAAAAAAAGAGTTTGCTTGGAACTAGAGAAATTGAACTGAGTAGGAATTAGAGTCTTTGTTCAAGAACTGACAAAGTTCCTACTGACATAGTCTCACTCTAGTTTTGGAATTAGGATTTAGAACTTATCATTGGAGGATCTCTGGTCCTTTATTTATAGAGGGGCTGATGAGGCCATTATAGAGTTTGTTAGGCCATTAGAAGAGTTTGTTAGGTGGTTATAGTTAGCTGTAAGTGAGCTAGAGTATAGCTGTATGTATTAGCTGGAAGTGAGGTCATACTTAGCTGTATCTGCTAGATGTATATGAGATCGTGGCCAACTGTGGTTTAGTTGTAGAGATTATAAATAAACCCCATAAGATGATTGTTGTAGATAATATAAAAGTTGACATCAGCTACAGACCGATGTGCACCAGATGAGATCGGTCATTGACTCACCTGAAGTTGATATTACAGATATAGGTATTACCGATGTGCCTTCCTTCAGATCGATAAATTCCTGATCTTGTTATTTGTTAGCAAGTTTATTTATAGTAACTCTATAAAATTCCTGTCGTAATTTTACAGCAGCGGTTGCCAAATCGTTGTCGTAGTCTTTGACCTATCAAAATGGCTGATCGATATAGGACGGTAGCTGACTGGTGGGAGGGGCGATGGTAGTAGTGGCCGACGGTGCCGGCCAGCGGTGGTGGCGGCGGCGGCGTCGGTGGGTGGCTCGGGCCGACGGTGCAGCACAACGGTGATGGACGTGCAGGCAGCGACGACAGAGCTTGGGTAAAGAGAGATCGTAAGATGTTTAAGCTCTTAAGTTATTATATATAAGTCATTCATTTCTTCCACAACCGACGTGAGACTATCACAAACCATATTTTGGACCTATCACAGCGATTATAAATAACCGCTGCTATAGATTGCTTATGACAGCGATTATCGGTAACTGCTACCGTAGATCAATCTATGGCAGTGGTTTGTGATAATTGCTGCCATAGGTTAAGATATGGCAGTGGTTAGTAAACTACTGTCATAGACTTATAGCAGCAGTTATTACGCAATCACTACTATAAAGATAGAATATAATTTTTTTTTATTTTTTTTGAATATGGTATAATTTTAAAATTTAAAGTTCGTCTTCGTCGTTCATTATCTAAATAATTATTGTTAGAGTATCGTTACAAAAGACTACCTCGATCTAGTAGCGTAGACATGTCGATCATTAAAATTCGATTTTGATGGCTACGAACGTCTACATGATGATTGATAGATAGAGATCATTGATGGATCTGATAGATAGAGATCACTGATGGATCCAAAACTTTACGATGATGATCTCGATGATATTTATAGCACACTATCAAAATTTTACTTTAATCAGATATCATTATCATGATCAATTTAGTATAAGATTATTTCTATTATTAAATGAAAATGACTTATCAAAAGGCAAAATGACGTCCAATTAAGGTAATTTTTTACATAAATGTCTTTGCTAGTATTTTAATTATTTACATGGTGGCGATCATCAAATTCAAATCGCACGTATATAAATGATCTAAAACTATATGTCACTTGCTACTTATTCTTAAAAATTTTAAGTAATTGTACTTATGCTTTTGTATGATGTGCTCAAGTGGATCCTAACATATATGCATGATTTGAATTTTATGATAACCACCGTACAAATGATTAAAGCACTAACAATGATTATTTATCCAAAAAATCATCTCAATCAGACATCGATTGGCCATATGATCACTCATTTTTTTATTTAATGATTAAAATCATCCCATGCTAAACTTACCATACTAATAATGTCCGATTGAAGTAAAATTTTGATAGTATGCTACAAATATCATCGAGATTATCATCATAAATTTTTGAATCCATTGATAGTTTCTATTTATCAGATTATCGTGCAGTCATTCGTGACCATCAAAATCAAATTTTAATGATCGACAAAGCTAAGGCTATCAGATCAAGACGGTCTTTTGTGAGGATACTCTAATGATAATTTTGTAGATAATGAATAGTGAAAATATACTTAAAATTTGATTTTACTATTACAGATTCACATAATCATCCAAAATTATTTGTAAGTATCGACTAAATTTCTTTAAAACTCCAATTTAAGGGATAAAATGATTTTTTTTACAAAATCATCATCGCAGCCACGTAGATCTTGAAATGTTATATGAAATTAAAAAAAATTGCTAAAATCTAACTTTTGGATCAAAAATTATGAGATGATAAAATTTTTACCTATTGCAGCGATTATAAATAACTGCTGTCGTAGGTCCGACCTACGGCAGCGGTTATATATAACCGCTGTGGTAGGTCTGACCTATCACAGTAGTTCGTAATAACTACTGCGGTAGGCCAGACTTACGGCAATAGTTACTGTAACCACTGCCGTAGGTCTGACCTACCACAGCGGTTACTCATAACCACAGCCGTAGGTCAACCTACGGAAGTGGCTATTTGTAATCGTTGTGGTAGGTAAAATCTACGGCAGCGGTTACGGTAGGTCCACTTATGGACATCGGTTATTATGAATCGCTGCGGTAGATTTGACCTATCAAAATGGTTACAAATAACGCTATCGTAGATTTTATGGCAGCGATTTTTGAAACCGCTACCGTATAACCACTGCTATAGTTTTTTTCTGTAATAGTGACACACACACACACATATATATATACATAAATATGATAGAGCTAATATGTATGCACCCACATAATAGCCCACATACAATGACTGAGGACTAAACTCCAATATTAGAGCCATTAGATGTAATATACTATCATTAATTGCTTACTATTAAAACGATCATGTGATTCGAAAATTTATAATCTGAGATGGATTTTAGGTACCTGAGAAAAGTTTATCTCCTCTTCTCTGAATAACCAAAATTCATCTTTATGTGTAGTATAGATTATTTTTCTCTCTAGAGGAGAGAATATCTGCTCTTCTAAGGTCCAAAATTAATAATTAGATATTTAAATCGAAGATCCATATCCTTGATTATGATGTATACTACTAAAAATATCTACACACCAAAAATCATGTGTCCTAGTGATTCCTAAATTTTATATCAATGAAGTAAAATGAGAACAGTTATTATGCTAGTGTCTAAAATATATAGTAAAATTTTTAAATTAAAAATCCATCCTATTGGTCATAATATAGAAGTACTCATGTGCATGTGTGTTAAAAATCAATAAATTTTGATTGTTAGATCGTAGCAAAATATATTCTTATAATATTTTAACCATTTATTTATGTGTATATTTGACACATAAGTTAGAGAACACTAAAATAAAATTTTAATTTTTAATTATTTTTAATAGTATAGATCATGACTAACAATGTGAATTTTGTAATTTGAATAGCTGATTATTGATTTTGGATCTAAGAGAAGTGGATGACCTCTCCTTTCAAGAGGAAAAAATTTCTCTCTCTCTCCCTCTCTCTCTCTCTCTCTCATACACAAATTGGATTGTTGGACCTGATCTAATTAGACCGAATAGGTAAAATTTATAACACCTGTATGATGTAGCATTAGTCCCAGATATATTAAGTTCGAATAACTTAATCCAAATTTATTATGGATTGTGTGAGATATGGGTCCCAAGTGGGGTTGATAAGCTAACTTTCATTCGAATCTTCAAAATAATTTATTAATGACATAAGTTTAAAATATAATTAACATATTTTATAAAAATATCGAGTCTATAGGAGTCTTTACACATCGAATATCAAGTAACTTATTAAGTTTGGGTTCAAGTAAAATTAGGCTAACAAAAATCAGTCCAACAATCAGATGTATCATATGATTTGATCAAATTAGTTATACTCTGTTGTGACACCCAAATCTAATTACTTGGCATAACAATTATTGATCAATCTTTCAATACTTAGCATCGTTGGATTTTAAAATGGATGATGACAAGTCAGAATTAATGCTCACTCTATCAATAAATGGATAGAAATAAGCTAAATCCTGGAGTTGGCTTCTCCTCCTAATTACTCAAGGAAAAAGAAAAGATTAAATTGCCCGATAGGCTGGTCGTATTTAGCTACAGATCTAACTAGAGATCCCTTATCCAATCAGGCCTAACATGCTAAAATCTTGACAATAATTGACTGCAACCATTTTACTTAAAACTATAAATAAATATAAAAATTTGCTGCAAACATGACAAGTTGGGAAAGTAACCAAGAAAACACTTCCTATACAACGTTAACCAAAAGTATCCGAGTGTATTGCACCAACATTCCCAGCCGCACTCAATTACTTTTTCTCCGTCCGCGTGCGCTAGAGCATGTTTACGTGTGCGTGCGTATAGACTCTCTCAGAGAAGGCTCGAAGAGTAGTGGCGCGTTTAGCTCATGGATGTAGATTCTTCCATCTACCGACCCAGAGGAGGCGAACACCGTCCCAATAACCATCTCGTACGGTGTCCTCAAATTTTATTGGTTGGTTAACACCACTCACTTGATATTTTGTGAAGCCATGTGCTCAATTATTACCCCTACACTCTTCCCTATATAAACTTCAACATCCCTCCTCCGCCCTCTCTCCCTAACTGCTCAGCTCAACACCTGAAACCCTTCCCTCCCAACCCTCCAACTCTTCAAAATTAACCACCCTTCCTTCTTCTTTCTTCGTCAGTATGGCCTCTTCCTTCTCTGTCCATACTTTTTTCCTCCTTCCATTCCTTCTACTGTTCTTCTGCTTCTTCTTTTTCTTAATTTTGCGCCAATTCCTTGTAAGGTTCATCTTGTCAGGTGATCGTTCGACTTGCTATCGTCCAAAAATGCACCCATTCATTGGATGTTTGATCTCCTTCTACAAAAACCAACACCGCCTGCTGGATTGGTACACCGAGCTCCTCACGGCATCGCCGACCCAGACGATCGTGCTGGAGAGACTCGGAGCTCGGCGCAACGTCGTCACGGCGAACCCCGACAACGTTGAGTACATGCTTAAGACCAACTTCGATAATTATCCCAAGGGCAAGCCGTTCACCGACATCCTCGGCGACCTCCTCGGTTGCGGCATCTTCAACGCCGACGGCGAGCTCTGGCACACGCAGCGCAAGCTCGCTAGCCATGAATTCAGCACCAGATCCCTCCGTGAGTTCGTCGTCAAAACTCTCGACAACGAGACCAATCACCGGCTACTGCCGATCCTCTCGTCGGCGTGCGCCGACCGCCGGACGGTCGACATGCAGGACTTGCTCCGCCGGTTCGCATTCGATACCATATGGAAAGTCACACTTGGGACCGATCCAGGCTTCCTCGATCCCTCTCTGCCCATGTCCGACCTCGCCGCCGCCTTCGAGGTTGCCTCCGGCATAAGTGCTCGCCGGGGGGCCGCCCTGGTCTCGGCGGTGTGGAAGGTCAAGCGAGCATTCGGTGTCGGCTCCGAAGGCCGGCTTCGAGCTTCCGTCAAGCTTATACATGAGTCGGTAATGGCGATAATTCGACGAAGAAAGGAAGAGGCCGCCGGTGACAAGAGGCCGGAGAGCAGCGACCTCTTGTCAAGGCTGATATCTGGTGGTCATAGCGATGAAGTGATCCGCGACATGGTCATCAGCTTCGTGATGGCCGGGAGGGACACGACGTCGGCCGCACTCACATGGTTCTTCTGGCTGATGTCGTGCCACCCGGAGATCGAACGAGAGGTGATCAAAGAAGTAAAGAATATCCACAAAAGTAGAGAATTAGATCGCTATCAGGAGCTGAAGGAGATGAAATTCTTGGAAGCTTGCTTGTGTGAGAGTATGAGGTTGTATCCGCCGGTGGCGTGGGACTCGAAGCATGCGGCGAGCAACGACATGCTGCCAGACGGGACGGAGGTGAGGAGGGGCGATAGAGTGACGTACTTCCCTTATGGGATGGGAAGGATGGAGAGATTGTGGGGGAAGGAGTGGAAGGAGTTCGAGCCGAGGCGGTGGATGGCGGCGGAGGGAAGGGAAGTGGCGAGGGTGTCGGCGTACAAGTTTGCGGTGTTTCAAGGTGGGCCGAGGGTGTGCTTGGGGAAGGAGATGGCGTTTGTTCAGATGAAGTACGTCGCGGCGGCGGTGCTCCGCCGTTTTGAGCTGAGGAGGGCGGGCGGGGAGCGGCGGCCGCCGGTGTTGGTGCCGCTGATGACGGCCCACATGGCTGGTGGATTAAAAATGGTGGTGGGGGGGAGAAGGGAGGTGGATTGATTCTATTGGTTGCTTGAGTGCAGGAGGTTGTGACAAAGATTGGAATGAATACTTCTAGCTAATGTGATAACTAGTCTTTTTTTTTTTTTTTTTTTTGGCATCTCATGGACCCTATTATCATATTTGTTGTTGGTGTTGCTGCTTTTTCCCTTTTTGGTTAGAGTTTTTTTTTTTTGTAAAAAAAATGGAGGTTGGGTGGAGCCAAGTAAATAAATGATATATATTGATAATATAGTACACTTCATATACTTAATTTATTGATAGCACGGTGGGAATCATTCGTTGTTGAATGTTTTTTTTTAAAGAAGTCCGCGACAGGATTATAAGATGTGTACGTTGCCGGTGTTGGGCTGCAGTTTGAGGTTTGTTTGGTATTTGCTTTTGATTTTATGTTTTGTTTTCAAATTCTGTGAAGAAAACCAACTAAACTTGGGAAGAACAACCAACTGCACTGAGCAACAAGTATAATATATATATATATATATATATTTTATTTTTAAAAGTCTTTATAAAGTTTTTAGGGTTTTTGGTACTGAAGATTTGTTGCTTTCAAAACAAAAAATGAAATTAAAAATAAAAAAATAGCAAAAGCTTTATGCAAATATTATTTCTCTTCGGCATCAACTTTGTTGTGGTATTTTATTAATTTATAGAGAAACAAAACACAGGAACCATAATTATATCTCAAACATGCCAACTCTTTCTTACAGCCATTTAAACTTAGTTAAGAAGGACTACATATATGTAACTTGATTTAATGGTTAAAAATTATGAGTCTCTTGAATGGAGCTCCAAGGATAGAAAACTAACATATCAAAATTTTTGGATGAAATGTTTGTATTTAAAATCTCTGTAGCATTTCACCATTAATTTAGCCTACCTTATTTTCTCTTCTTGGTTTGAAACGGCCAAATTGCTCTAAATCCTAGAGTTGTATTATATTTACAAGCATATTATATATACACACACACACACACACACACATACACGCATGTGTGCACCGAATAACTTTTAGTTAAGCAAAACGTAAACTGGCATTACACAAAACTATTTAAATTATATGCTTGGCTCTCAAACCTATATTTTTCTTTTTGAATAATGATTGGAGAATCACCCAGGTGTGCCCAAGGCTTGCAGACTAGCACCCGCCTAGAGAGGAAATCTTGGTAGGATAGTTAATTGCCATGCACTAATGCTTCTTTTTTTTCCAAAAACAGAAAAAAAGAAATTAAGATAAGTTGATACGCTTGTTTCTTTAAGAATAAAAAAAGGAGTAGTCTTGAAAAAAGTTCCAGAGTTTGGTGTAAGCATCACATTTATAAGGTTTACTGACATATTTGTCATTCCAAGGGAGCTTTTTAGCCATCCAAGTGGATAAGGACCATTGGGGAACCATGTGGAATGTGGATATGCTCATATAGCCCTACTCTGGAGCTTTTTTCCCTTTTCTTTTTCTTTTTTTTTTTTTGTGAGTTACGTTCGAAGGAAAAAAAAAAAACTCAGACCAGAACTCTTACAAAATCAGACCTACAAAAGTCTGCCATCAGTAGACAAATAAGCTTAAGTAGAAATATATTTTTCTGCTTCTAGCAAACATCTGTTTGAATTGTGGTCGATGTGCCATAAAATCGGTCATCAGATTGCCTTCTCTAAAGATATGATGGAGAGGGGTCTTCGGCTATTTTTAAATATATAATGAAGAAATGGAACAACTTGATTGGTTGTACCTAGCACTAGAGTCCTTACATTAACAATATATTAGCCCCACCATAAGAGCCTTTATTCATAAAAAAATATCAAAGTTTTTTAAATTCAAATCTAGTACGGAATTAAGTATAAGCCAAACATAGTCAAGTGAACAGAATTAGTTTTTATCAGTCCCATGCAAACCATATTTTATTTTTATCTTGTATAAGCTACTTCTACCTCGTAAAGAATGGTTGCTTGGTCAGCTATATGGCCTGTATTTGTAAACATTTCTCTTGAAAAGAGTAACCTCTGACATACTTTATTAGCAAAGTCAACTTGATTCATGGTATCAGTGGTTTGAACCAACTTTAGATACTCAGTTCAAGAATCGGAATGAAAACATAACTACAAAAGCATATTAAAAAATGAAATTAAATCAAAATTTTGAAGAAAATCAAAATTTGTATGAAATTGTTTTACTATTGGTCATTTGGATAAGTTTTTCTTTTCTTTTTAGATCATTTTGTGATGGAAAAAAAAAAAAAAAAGCCATTGGCCTTTGCTATACTGCACACCCACCCGTACTGCTGAACTACTAATTAAAAAACTCTTGCAACCGAAGTTTAAAAAGAAATAATACTCTAAACGTTTTCTAGTCTCTGATTGTTGTTGCCCTTTCCATTTACTAATTGAATGATCTAAACACAGAAGTTAGTGCCTTCTATCATTAATCTGACATCTGTGCACCTGGAGCAAGGGTTCCACACGTGAACGCTCCCCATATTTTAAGAAAAGAGGAGCAGACAACGGAGGTTGGAGGAGCAGAGAGAGAGAGAGTCTTAATGAAAAAAAAAAAATAGAGAGAGAGAGAGAGTCTCATGGGGGGAGAGAGAGAGAGAGAGAGAGAGAGAGATTAAAGGAGGAGCACAAGCACATTACGGCTAGTAGATGGATAAAAAAAGGATATCAAAATTTTTAAGTCACGGGTTCTCGGTGCATGACTTTTCGCGGGTTTTTTTTTTTTGCCTCGTAAGAGAGAGGAGAATCCCAAGAGCGACAATTCATAAGTCCACCCCGCCGATTGATTGACCTAATTATTTAAATATATTTAAAAAATAAATTATTTATTTTTTCTTCGAAATACGAACAGTAACATGTGTCTTGTTGAAGCAATTTTTTGTGAAATTCTTTGCACGCAGCCAGTGGCGTAGAAAATTCAATACGAAGTATATCATTTTATTTTATTGATCTATCCGGTCATTATATTTTAATATATATTTAATATTTATAAGTTAATTTTTTATTTAAAAATTTTAAATAATAAAAATAATTTTATTTTTTAAAAAAATTATGTTATTTTATGTTTAACATCCTGCATCCATAAAATCATAACTTTTATCCATAAGATACCATAATATGACGCAGAATATCATAATATATATAGGATGTCATAATTTTTTTCTAAGAACATGTGCATTTTCGTCATTCAAAATTTTAAAACGAAAAAGTAAAACTGTAAACATTAAATACGTATTAAAAAGTTATTGAATAAAAATATCACTTTCATATTATGATATCTTAGATCATATTATGATATTTTGGACCATATTATGTCACAAGAAGTCATAATTTTTGATAAAAAATATAGATATTTTTATTATATAAAATTTTTAAATAAAAAAATTGATCTACAAATATTAAATATGCATTGAAAAATGATGTCTATATAAAATAATCAAACAAGATGGTGTGCTCCGCATCAGATTTTCTACACTGTCAGTGGTGCATAAAAAATTTCTCAATACTTTTTAGTAATATTTTTCGGATGAATTCTGACCCCGCTTCATACTTCCAAAAGAGATATATTAAAAAATAAAGAGTTGAGTAAATAGACAAATAGACCATAGGACAAGGTCCAACGTAAAGAATTTAATTTTTGGTGATGAGATCGAGAGATTGGATCACAGAAGAAGAGGGAGTTGGCTCGAGAGAAAATAGGGATAAAAAGTTTAGAATATCGATTCAAAGATGGAGAGGTGGGATGAATAGTTTTCATTGACATTTTTATCCACCGTAAGTTCATAAAAAACTGTTATTTCTTATGCTTACAAAAAGCATCGATAGATGAATACGAGGCTTGAATTTTATCAATGCTTTTTTTTTTAGCATTGGCAAAATTCAACCATTAATTCTTCTATCTGCGGTGAACATTCCATTTCAGATGCATGTATTATTATTCTAAGACTATCAACTAGGATCTAGTTGGTGAGATAAAGTGCTTTGGATAAAAAACAAAAAAAGTTATAGATGTAGTAAACGCTTCATAAGTTGAATCAATAAATAATGTATTATTAATTTTAGAGGCGATCGTTAAATAACTTTATAATTTCTTATCTGCAGGTAGGAAGGTCAAGTATCAAATTAGTACTTTAAAAAAAAAAAAAAAGAAAGAAGGTCAATTTCTCTATGCTTTGACCAAAAAATGGTGGCACGATTTTGTTGTCTAATTAGAGATGAAGATAGGAATGCCATGCTAACATTATTTTTAGATAAAGATATTTGTACCTTTCACCAAAAGTTAGGCTTAGTTTTCCTGTCTTATTGGAAATGAACATGCAAACCGTCAAACTAGTACTGCTTTTGATGAAAAAAGTTAAAAGACTTTTATGCCTTGCGCCAACAGGCAGATGTTTTCTTTTCCAGATACGCACACACATATATGACACAAATATAATGAAAAAATAATACTAAAATTTCACATAGGTAAAGATGCTAATTATCTAAGATTTTTTTTAAAAAAAAATAAGAATTATACATAAATTTTTGTCATAGATGTAGAATTACAAGCATAACTATAAAGAGGAATTTGAGTAGCATTTTTGAATCTTGATTAGTTAACCGATTGAACCAGAGCTCTCTAGTAACTTGTTGGGCTGAACTCGGATTTATACATATTATATACAGACCAGGTTGAATTTGAACCTGATGACTGATGACTGTTAACCTAGGTTGTGTCTGAGATCGTTTATAGCTCAGCTCAATCTATTTAATATACCTATGTGCCAAATGATATATGATAGTTTTTATGTTGGAACTTATAGAAGAGCATGTAGGGTGTATTTGGTTTGCGGTTGGAGTCAGAATCGAAATCGAAATAAATTGAAATAAAAGTCATGATGCCAAAATTTGTCGATGTATTTGGTTCACAAGTGAAATTAAAATCAGAATCGGAATAAAATTTAAATATTAAAAGAGAGTAGGAATTGGATTTTAAAGAATTGAGATATTTTTTATTCTCTGCTGGCATTAAAATGGGAATGGAACCTCTCTCAATTAAAGGGTTGGAATAGGAGTCGATCATTTCTATTCGATAGTTTAACTCCCTCCAATCAAATATTCCCGCAAAGTAAAGGTCGAATGTTTAAACATTATAGTTGAATGTACATGATCCGGTGACTTCTGTTTAACAATTTTAAACCATACTTAGGGAGGGTACTGCCCTCCTCTCTCTTCAAATAAATAAATAGATAAAAAACGTTGACCTCTTGAGCCGAATGGGAATTTCCATTCCTATTTTCCAATGTGCAACTATGGTTCTTCTGATAGTCCTTTTGACAGTGGACTTCATTACATGGACTTAATATGGTCAATTCTCTCCGTTTGTCTTGGTATGACCTTATCAACATCATCAAAGAGTGTGGTGTACATTGAGCCAGCCCATCAAAAGCATGAAGGCCAACCCCCATGATGGTGACTAGTTCTAGCACATGTTAAAGGATGCTTTCTTAGCTTGAATCATGACTTTGCTCCCATTCAATGGTATAAAGGCTACAGCGAATTTCTTGGGCGAATTGGATGGAAGAGCAGACCCACAAGAAGATGCCAAGTAGGGTGAGGACTATATGAGATTAGTCGGCGCCGCATTCCGGTTGGATCACATCCTGAAATTTAAGCTTAGGGGCTGATTTTAGCACATGATAATTGTGATGTGGATGTCCAAAAAAATGTTGTCACCACCGATCAGCATGCTTGCTGACCATCGAACCTATTGGTTAATCAGCAAAAGATATTTGTTTGTAGCTCTCATAACTCATGATGGTGCTATATCTTATCTTGGCCATCATATAAAATCAAGAAGATTGATCGAATTGGAACGAGAGTAGTACATATTTTCTTTTACATGTTCTTCTACATATTTTTTTTTTTTTTTTTTTTTTTTGTGGGTTCTAACAATGCCATATATCAAATCAGTGATCCGTTAGTGGTACATCATCTTTCTTTTTTCTAGTAATATGGTCATCAAGGGCTAAAAATGGGCTTATGCAATTGGCATGCTGCATTTAGATAATATCTATTGCATGCTTATCAAACTCTTTGTGGGTGCAAACAAGCAATGCATCGGATCTTCTTATTAATATTTTGTCTATATGTTACTTGGATACAGACGAGTCATTTCCCTATTTAATCAATATAATCCTTTTCTTTTCAGAATTCGATATATTCTTCACCTGGTGCTAGAAATTCAAACACATTTTTTCGACCTATTCTTGGATTCAGATAATCATCTGTAGAACGAAGAATTAAGACAATATTTTGCCAGCATTGAAGTTGGTCGTTAAGCTTCAGATCTGATTTTTGCTAGAACCCACTTGAGCTAAAGATACGAGAATCATGGTTGACTACAATGTATTATGAACAAAATTATAATGGTAATAGTGGCTGTAATGAAATGGATCGGACAATATTTGTACAGATCTATTTCCTATCTGAATCTATTTAGATGTACATACAAATTCTAATATCTGCTCGATACCATGTACATAATAACCGTATCCGTCAAAGAAAAGTAAAAACTTTGATGTAGAGAAACAACCATCAATCCATACCTAAATATCTAGTTTCCCTTGCAATCCTAGTCTTATATAATACAGTTGAACTCTAGAGAAAAATTAAGTAACAATGTTAATGTCTTTAGCTAATTAATTTAGTTCCATTAAAATAATATCTTCGATTGGGTGGTTCATAAAACTTAACTATCCAATTTATATTCGACTCCATATCTATATTATCAATATCTAATTTATGTCCACATCTGTTCAAAACAAATATTGAGATAAATTTTATATATGTATCTGTGTTTGTATGGATTCGTTGCTAGATTATTTCAATCCACATGGGAGGTAGTGGGCTCATATGTTCTAAATTTGGTGCAAAGTTTTTTGGCTTAGAGGTTCTACCACAACATATCAATCATCCTCACTTGCCTTCATCCCAAGCACAGATCATTCAGGATTTTCATTAGATTATGGGCTAATTAGTTTTTGCAATACCAGCTATAAGATTTTGACTAAATTTATGATCAACCAAGATCAAACCGATTCTTGATAAGTTTATTTCTTCTGATCAGAATGCATTTGTTCCTGGATGACAAATCAACAATATAATTATATTTTGGCTAAATAGATCCCCCATCGTAATAGAATTTCCAAGAGGAAAAAAGGTTTATGCGTACTTAAATTGGATATCTCTGAAGCTTATGATCTAGAATAGCTTGAGCTTCCATTCATTGAATGCCAGTCGGCCATTCGATTCCATCAAGCTAAAACATTACATCAACTTGAGTCCATTCACTCTATCGGTCTTGAGAGTGGCCTCATCAACATCACCAAAGAGAGTGGTGTACATGGTGCGAGCTAGTTTGTCACATGCTTAATCGACCTTTTCTTGGCTTGAACCAATTTGTTGGTATGCAATTGGATAGAAGATTCAAGGTTTAGGTAGGACGAGAGTAGCAACACATGTTTAATAGGGTAGCAAGATATTAGGCTTGGACTATATGCAAAAGATTAGGCGAGCAGATGTCGGTGAAAGAGGAGTAAGAGGTTAATAGAAGAGGTCCATTGAGCAAAGGACTATCTAAAAGTATTAGTCGGCGCCGCATCTTGGACTCATCACAATCGAAAGCTAAGCTTAGGGCTTTCAAACATGTTAATTTTTGTGATGGAGAACATAAAAATGCCATCACCATCCATGAGCATGCTTTGACTTGGGAAGCTAATGATTAGCACAATAAAATTTTGTTTGACTTGTTGTTGCAACAATATATGTCTCTCTTTATGGCATTGTCAACACAAGAAGACAGGCAGGATGGGAGAAAGAGATGGTCCCAAAAAGGCACGTTGGGAGTTTGAGTAGTTGAGTTTTTCTTTCCTTCTTTCTGCAGCAAAGTAGATCATCAGGCAAAATGGCCATACATGATCACTCTTATAATATGGTTACATGGGCTCAGAAATGGACCCGCTGGATTGTAATGGTATATGTAATGCTTTTTACCAATGGATTTTCAATATTTCCTTAAAAGAAGAAGTACAAAACTAGTCTGCTGGTTTATTTAATCATCGACCAATGTAACCATTAACCATGAAAAAATTATCGATCCACTAGCTCGGTGATGGACCAATCCAACTACAAACCAACACGCGCCTATATTACTCCATTTTTCCTCTCTTTCTTTTTCTTTGTGTGCATGTTGGTGTTTTGTTAGACTAGTTCACCTCTGGGTTGATGGATCTAATCCAATCAATAATTGCTTTTAAACATTAGGTTGCTATACGGTAGATTTATTAAAATCTTTTGTAGTCATACGATAGACTTGGATTTGGGCCAACCACCACCCTAGTACTTAGGCTAGTTCGATCCATTCTAGCCTTTAAAAATAATTACATGCACATACAGAAAAAAGAATTCACCTTACTCTTGAATCTAGGCTCATTTCGACCCATAGTTCTTAAAAATAATAACACATACGCACAGGAAAAAAAAAGAGAAAGGAAACAATTCTTCATCTTGCTCTCTTGGATTAGACCAATTAGCTCCCATAGAAAAAAAAAAAAAACAAGTAGAATAGCATCTTGTGACTGTGTAATTAAGTTGGTCACGAAATTCATCGAGCCTTATTTAAAAGAAATTATCCTTGAGTTTAATTTACACCCAAATTAAATATGAAAATACTAAATCATGGTTGGTCTCTGGATCCAAAATCTTGACTTACTCTCTGTGACTAGATCCAACCAGAAAAACATAAGATAATCTAGAACTTAGTAGACTAAATATTTTGGTTCGAGCTTATGAATTTAGTACTTCATTGTTTCGTGAACTCCATATATAACATGCATGCTATGATCATAATAATGGCATTACACAGTGACCGTGAAAGCTGCAACTGATACCATTATTATGCATGCGATTATGTATTTTTATATTAAATCTTAAGAAAAATACTATATATTATAACAATATTGTATTAAATATTAATATAAAAATTTTGTAATATGACTATTTGTTCGTTAGAAGCCATGAAATGTTGTTGTAATGGTTAAGTGTAACCGTGCAACGCAGCAATAAAATGAATATAAGTATAGGGGTTTTGGAGTTTCTTTTTGGCTAAAATAGTGGTGAATTCATATGTTAATGGTGAATATTCCATAACCATGGGATAACCATGATGGTGCTAATATAACCATGCTCTAGGCTAAGAGCTTAAGATCAATCCTAGAATATTCCAGGCAATTTCTTGGCATACATATGATCCTTTCAACGGAGGTGGAGCCATATGACCTGGATTTTCTCCAAAAGTGGGGTGCAGCAAGTGATTCAGTCATAACCACTAGCCTTTCAACTGGGTTTAGTCAAGAGGTACAAGGATTAGCATTAATAGTAGTAGTAGTTGTTGTTGTTTTTTGTGTTGTTGACGATGATGTTAAGATAAAAGAGAACACTCAAAAGGCATGGATGAAAAATTAGATTTAGGTACGAACTTAATCATATTCGACATAGCAAGCTATTATTGGTATTTGACAATACTGTTGGTGGAGAGGGAGAAGCATTCCCTATTGCTTGCAGGTTTTTCTTCTTTGGGCGCTCTGGCTAAAGGAGACAATCAAATGGTGAATTGGAATCTAGGTAGAAGGTGTACGAGGATACAGAAGTGGCAACTAGGTGGGCTCTTGCTTTTTAGAAATTTTTTGTGCACGGGCGGTGCATAAACGTGTGCACCACCTATGGTGATTGGTTCACGCACGGAATCGAAATGCAACATACGAAAAAAATATTTTTTTATTCCCGCGCGGGAACAATCACCGCGGGCGGTGCATGCGGTTTTGCACTGTCCGCGATGCACAAAAAATTTCCTCCTTTTTTTTTGGGGTTGGTGGTAAAGTCATG
>NC_026001.2:87580497-87656841 GCF_000442705.2 Elaeis guineensis | reverse complement strand
CTATGCAACCCAAGAGGGGGGTAAATTGGGTTTCTAAAAATTAAGCCCAACAATAACTTATGAAAAAAACAATGGCTTTAAATCAATATTAATTAACTAAAGCAGTATTGCAAGGATATAATAAAGAAATAAGATAAAGCGATAAAGCACACCACAAACACAAGGATTTATAGTGGTTCGGTGCTAACCTTGCACCTACATCCACTCCCCAAGATCCCACTTGGGAATTTCAATCCACTATCCTTTGTATTACCCGAATACAAAACGTCGGAAACTCCGACACTAGCTATCCCAAGCTAGAATACAAGACGTCGGAAACTCCGACCCTAGCTATCCCAAGCTAGAACACTTGTTTCCCGGGTACAAGCAAACCCAAAACACTCCGATTTCAGGTTCGGATCAACCTTTCCTTGTTTTGGAAATCCTCCAAAAACAAGAACAAAAAAACTCACAAAGAGTTAGAAAATTTAGAGCACAATTAATACAATAACAGCTCCTTAAATGAGCGAATATAACAATAAAAGCTTTACTCAAATGAAGAACCCTTTTTCAGATTTTCTCAAAGTGGAATGAACGCTTGAATGCTTGAGAAGAGGTGAATTGAAGATCTCTTGAAAGCTTTGAACAATCTCTAGATCAAGGTTGAAACAATAGGCGTGAAGAATTCTCTCCTTGAAAGATCTTGCTTTTCTCTTAACAATCTCTCTGCTATATTGTGGATCCTCTCTCTTTTTCTCTTTGGATTTTTCGTTGATCTCAGGCTTTTTCTTGGCAAATTTCGGATCCTTTCTTCTATCTTCTCTTCTTCTCTACTGTTTGATTTCACGTTTGATCCGCTATTTAATCTGTAATTCTTTCACCATTTAAAGCATTTTGTAGCATTAGAAGCAGAGAAAATAATTTAGGTAGATAAAGAGCCGTTAGAGGATTTTTAGGAAGCATAAATGGCAATTAAAATGGGCAAAAAAATAGTCGTTACTGACATTCCCGTCGCAGGGGTCGACTCATGAGTCGACTCATGCTTCAGGGGTCGACTCATGAGTCGACCTCTGTTGCAAAAACCAGAGAATGCTTTTCTGGAAATTCTTGGCTCAAATTAGCAGGGGTCGACTCATGAGTCGACTCATGCCTTGTGGGTCGACTCATGAGTCGACTCACAGGTCGTGCCAAGCCAGAAAACTAGCATGCCAAGGAGAATTTTTGCGTGCCAATCAGCTCACAGTGCCATGAGTTGACTCATGAGTCGACTCATGCACTTCAAACCTTCATAACTTCAAAAATATAAGTCCAAACACAATGAAATTTTCACCAATAGATTTCAAATCATTTGTTCTACCAAATGGTACTATCAAATCAGGATTTAGTGAAATTACGATTTTGTCCTTGAAGAGCATAAGGACTTTTTCATTTTAAAATTATTTGTATCCCTTCAATCTGCTTTGTAATCATCAAAATCAATCTAGGAGCAACAATCTCCCCCTTTTTGATGATGACAAAATATTTGAACAAAAATACTTATGTTAATGCATTAATTTCAAAAGAATCCATTATAGGTGTATATGCTTGAAAAGAGTATGATTCTTTTGGCATGTAATATAAATGCAAAAATAGTTTGTCCATTTTCTTAAAGATTTGAAAAGGGTATTAGATCATTCAGAGCAAGAGAAGATAAATAACTTTTGCAATGTATCAGAGCAAGAAAATAATTTTTACAATGATATCAGAAAAGATTTTATAATGTATCGGAGCAAGAAAATTTATAATATATCAGAGAAAATTTCACAGTGTATTAGAGCAAATGTCAGAGAAAATTTCACACTGTATCAGTGCAAATGTCAGAGAAAATTTCACACTGTATCAGAGCAAAAAAAAAAATTTATAATATATCAGAAAAATTTCACAGTGTATTAGAGCAAATGTCAGAGAAAATTTCACACTGTATCAGAGCAAATGTCAGAGAAATTTCACACTGTATCAGAGCAAATGTCAGAGTAAATTTCACATTGTATCAGAACAAATTTCAGAGTAAATTTCACATTGTATCAGAACAAATGTATAATATATAAGAGAAACTTTCTCACACTGTTATCGGATCAAATGTTATAATTTATCAGAGAAACCTTCACACTGTATCGGATTAAATTTTATCATGTATCAGAGCAAGTTAAAAGAAATTGTAGGATGTATCAGAGTAAAACAAATTTCTTAAGATGTATCAAGGTGAGTAAAATTCAAAAGCAAGTTTGAATTTTGAAATATATCAGAGCATATAAAAAAAACTTATTTGCATTGTACTCATGATTTTGCTTTTGATGGATGACTTTTTGTTTAAGTTCTGTCTGATACCAAATTTTGATACCAAAATTTCTCAAAGTTTTGTTTAATCTTTCATCCTTGTTTTTGTCTAATTTCTCCAATATTTGTTAATTTCTTCAATATTTGTTTAATTTCTCCAATATTTATTTTGTTTAATTTCTCCAATATTTGTTTAATTTCTTCAATATTTGTTTTAATTTCTCCAATATTTATTTTAATTTCTCCAATCTTTGTTTTTGTTTAATTTCTCCCCCTTTTTTTCATAATTTAGGATTTGCTTTTTGTCTAATTTCAATTTTTGTTTTTATTTAATTTTTCTCCCTTTTTGACATCATCAAACATAGTTAACTCTTTCTTTTCTTTTTCTGAAATATTCTTTAATTTTTTCTTCTTTAGAGTTTTTCACAGATGTTTGCTCCCCCTTAATATAGCAATTATCAACAGCAAACAACAACAAGGAGAAGACAATATTTCAACAAGAAGAAAATATATAACCAAAATATAATCATTACAAAGAGGTAGAAATATAGGTAAAAGATGATTCCATTAATATCATAATTGTTTCAATACATAAAATTCAACCAGCTAAATGTCAATACATGGCCTCAAGGTATAGATCCTAGAACAAGATATTAACTCCTATGACCTAGTAAAGATCAAGATAAGTCAATGATCGGAGTCATCAGATATAGGGTGAGGAGATGATGGATCAGAAGTGCGTCCTCTACCCCGTCTGCCTCTGCCACGAGTAGAAGAGCGAGATGAACTGGGTGGCTGAGAATGCTGAGATGCTAGGGCTGATACCATGAGTCTAATAGAATCAAGTACGTTCAGTGCTCTGAAAACAGATTGAAGTAGAGCAGTGAACTGGGTGGTAGCATGCTCACTCGATCCTCGGATCTCTTTCCTCAGTAGCTCATATCCACCTTCTAGTGCTCCTCTGAGCCTGCCAGCCTCTGCAGTGAGGTCTGTGACCTCAATAGTAGACTCCTGTGGCTGGGGATGGCCAATGCAAGGACTTGCCCCTGCAAGTCAAGAACTCTGCCAGTAAGTCTCCAGACTGTATCCTCAAGCTGCTGTATCCTGACGGACTGATCTGAAATCATCTGAAATACAGTGAAGATGTGGGGAGTAATGGTCTGATCAGAAGAAGTAGCTCCAGGTACAAAAGAAGTACTACTCCACTGGCTAGACAGCAAAGAAGCCACACGCTGTGAAATATGCTCGATCTGATCGTCAGCCAGTCTGAACTCTGATGGAGGTGTTCTGCTCTCTGACTGATACACTGGTGTGGGCATCCTAGTAAACTCCGAAGGGCCAGCCTCTGTATCAGGAATGAACTGTATATCTGGTGATGCTGCCCTGAAGTCATGTACAGGAGAAGATGGACCTTCTTCTTCTACTCTGCCTTCAGTTCTGTCTTCAGCTCTTTCCTCAGCTCTCTCTTCAGCTCTTTCTTCAGAGCCCTTGATCCAACCACCAACAGTCTTTGTAATTCCCATTCGGTGCAGGCTGTGTTGGTTGAAAGTGTCCACATGTGAGAGCTTGGTAGGTGTCTCCCCCTCACAGCTAACTCCAAACCTCCTAAAAACTCTAGTAAGGGCCATACCATAAGGCAAGTGTGCCTTGGATCTATTCAAAGTTTCTCTCATGGCCTCTATCATAAGTGCAGGGAGGTTTAGGGGGTCTGAGTGATGATATGAAACATGATACATACATCTCTGCCAGATAGTAAGTCATGTCTACCACTCCTAGGAAAGAAGAGTTTTGTTACAATCTGATGCAGGACCCTCATCTCAATGGACAGTAGCTTTGCTTTCAATCTGTTTAAACTTCCTGAAAAAGCTTCTCCTAAGATAATTCTGATCCCTTCTTCTTTAATTGGGAGTTCCATATATGAGTATCCTTCACTAGGCAACTGAAGTATTTCTCCCAATATCCGAGAATCCAAGCATATGTCAATCCCTTTGACAGTTGAAGTCACTAACCCGTTTCCATAATTTAGGTTCTGGTAGAACTCTCTGACTAGATCAACATAGGTGACTTCCTTAAGAGAGCAATAAAGTTCCCATCCTTGATTTTTGATCTTGGTAGCAAAAGTAAAGCCTTCTTTCTCAAAGAACCGAAAATCTATATTTTTTCCGGTTTCTACTTTTCTATCAGAAAGAGGATTTACACTGGGGCTTATGGAGGATTGAGAGGGACCTTGAGCAGGTACTGAAACTGGATCGGGAACACTGAAAGACTGAGCATGCCTTTTCTTTCGAACAATTTCCTCAGGCTCTCGGATTGATTTCCTTCTTTGGGGAAGTTTCATCTTTGGAGCCATATCCAAAAAGTAGCAGACAAGAAGACTTGAATTAAAGGAGGAGGGATCACAAAAGAGTAAAGAAGAATTTTGGTGGAGAAAAGAAGTGAATTTTGAATGAACGGTGAAGTTCTAGGGCACGTTCCACCCGCACCAATCACTGCAAGAAATCACAGAAAAATCCTTTTCAAGGAGGCGATTTTTGGTGGAGAGAAGGAGGGAGAATTGCCTCAGAATTGATCCTTGGATTTGGAGCAAGAAGAGTTGGAGAAGATGGCTTTTGGAAGAAGAACGATGGGAAGATGAGTCGTCTCACAAACAGTAACCCTTATAAAAACAATGAACCCGTTGAAAGTTGGTGGGATTTACAAGTTTGCCATTGAGTCGACTCATGGGGGTCGACTCATGAAGTTCAGAAAATCAGGAAAAATACAAATAAATTCCAGAAAAATTCAAAATTTTGGGAGTAGGAATTTTGCTCAAAGATAAATTTTTAGAGTGATAAATCTGAGCTTTTGGGATCAGGATAGATGTTGAAAATTGATCTCTAAGAGTTTTTGACATCTATTCTTTGGAAATTGAGAAATTTCAGACAAATGGATCTAGAACTCCTAGATTTCTCCTAATTTCACAGAATCTATCCTCACTAAGGGCCTTTGTAAAGATATCGGCTAATTGATTTTCAGTGCAAACATATTCAAGAATTATATTTTTGTTTTGAACATGTTCTCTTATGAAATGATGTCTTATTTCAATATGTTTAGATCTTGAGTGTTGTATTGGATTTTTAGATAGATTTATGGCACTTGTATTATCACATTTTATTGGTGTTTCATTAAGTTTGATTCCAAAATCTTCAAGTTATTGCTTAATCCACAAGATTTGAGCACAACAACTTCCGGCTGCAATGTATTCGGCCTCAGCCGTAGACAGTGCCACCGAATTTTGTTTCTTGCTAAACCATGAGATTAGATTTACTCCAAAAAATTGGCAAGTTCCACTTGTGCTTTTTCTATCTAATTTACATCCAGCAAAATCAGCATCAGAATATCCTAATAAATTAATTTGTGAGTCCTTAGAGTACCATAACCCTATAGTTTGTGTACCATTTAAGTATCTAAGGATTCTTTTAACAGCATTCAAATGAGATTCCTTAGGATTAGATTGATATCTTGCACATAAGCAAACACTAAACATGATATCAGGCCTACTTGCAGTTAAATACAATAATGAGCCAATTATACCTCTGTAGTATTTTAAGTCTACGCTTTTACCTTCATCATCCTTGTCAAGCTTACTTGAGGGACTCATTGGTGTGCCAATTGGTTTGCAGTTCTCCATTCCAAATCTTTTGAGTAGTTCCTTGGTGTACTTGCTTTGGATGATGGAGATTCCCTCTTTTGATTGTTTAATTTGGAGTCCGAGAAAGAAGGTGAGTTCTCCCATCATGCTCATCTCGAACTCTCCCTGCATAAGCTTAGCAAAGTCTTGACAAAGAGATTCATTAGTAGACCCAAAAATTATGTCATCAACATAAATTTGTATAATTAGCATATCATTTTGGTTTCTTTTAATAAATAGGGTTGTATCTACATTGCCTCTTGAGAAACCATTATTTAGTAGAAATTTGCTTAGCCTTTCATACCATGCTCTAGGTGCTTGTTTTAGACCATATAAAGCTTTATTTAATCTAAAGATATGATTGGGAAAAGCATGATTTTCAAATCCAGGGGGTTGTTCTACATATACTTCTTCAGAAATATATCTATTTAAAAATACACTTTTAACATCCATTTGAAATAGTTTGAATTTCATAAAGCAAGCATAAGCAAGTAGAAGTCTAATAACTTCTAATCTAGCAACAGGTGCAAAGGTTTCATCAAAATCAATTCCTTCTTCTTGATTATATCCCTTAGCAACCAGTCTTGCTTTATTTCTAATTACATTTCCATGCTCATCTAACTTGTTTCTAAAGACCCATTTTGTTCCAATTATTGAATAATCTTTAGGTCTTGATACTAAGGTCCAAACATTATTTCTTTCAAATTGATTAAGTTCCTCTTGCATAGCATTAATCCAGTTATGATCATTTTCAGCCTCTTCAAAAGTTTTAGGTTCAAGTTGAGATACAAAAGCACAATGATTAAGTACATCTCTAAGTGAAGAACGTGTTTTTACCCCATGCATAGGGTCACCAATAATTAACTCCTTAGGGTGGTTGTGAACATACCTCCATTCCTTGGATAAGTCATTTGTACCTTGAGGTTGTTCTTGAATTTCTTCACCTTTCTCATTTTGTTTGACTTCTTGATCCTTGTCTTCTGGAGTTGCTGAGTCTTTCAAAGTGATCTCCTTCATACCTTCTATTAGTGGATCTGCATCATCAACACCCTCATTCTTCCTTGAAGGAAGATCGTTAGATTCATCAAAGACAACATGTATGGACTCCTCAACTACTAAAGTTCTTTGTTGAACACTCTAAATGCTTTACTAGTGGAGGAGTAACCTAGAAGGATTGCTTCATCTGATTTTGCATCAAATTTACCAAGTTTTTCTTTGCCATTATTTAATACAAAACATCGGCAACCAAAAACATGAAAATATGCAATATTTGGTTTTCTTCCTTTCCAAAATTCATAGGGGTTTTCTTTAAAAATTATCTAATTAAAGCATGATTTAAAATGTAACATGCTGTGTTAATAGCTTCCGCCCAAAAATATCTTGGAGGGTTGCTTTCACAAAGCATGGTACGGGCCATTTCTTCTAAGGTTCTATTTTTCCTTTCAACTACCCCATTTTGTTGAGGTGTCCTAGGAGCAGAGAAGTTATGGCCAATTCCATTTTCATCACAAAAATTTTCAAAGTCTTGATTTTCAAATTCTGTTCCATGATCTCTTCTAATATTTTGAATTGAAAACCGTTTTTCATTAGTGACTTTTCGATGAAATTTAGTGAAAATTTGAAAAGTTTCATTTTTATGAGCTAAAAAGAAAACCCAAGTAAAACGAGAGTAATCATCAATTATTATAAATCCATATCATTTTCCTCCTAGACTAGTGGTTCTAGTTGGTCCAAATAAATCCATATGTAAGAGCTCTAAAGGTCTAGAAGTTGAAATAGTGTTTTTGGATTTAAATGAAACTCTAGTTTGTTTGCCTAATTGGCATGCATCACAAATTCTATCCTTTTCAAAATTCAGTTTTGGCAAATCGAGAACTAAATCCTTTTTAATTAATTTTGAAAGAGAATGCATGCTAATATGTGCAAGTCTACGATGCCACAGCCAACTAGTCTCATTTATTTTAGCGCTTAAGGAAACTAGGCATTGCATGTCTAATTTAGTTAAATCATTCAAGTCTACCATATAAACATTGCCATGCCTATGTCCTATAAATTTAATGCCATCGTTAATAGAACTTGTCACAATGCAAACAGATGATTCAAAACTTACTTTATACCCTTTATCACAGAATTGACTAATGCTAAGTAAGTTATGCTTTAAACCTTTAACTAGTAAAACATTCTCAATGTATTTGGAGGGAGTGATACCAATGTTACCTATCCCGATGATCTTTCCTTTGCCATTGTCTCCAAAGGTGACCATCCCTCCATCCTTAGCATCAAGCGTGATGAATTGTGATTCATCACCAGTCATGTGTCTCGAGCATCCGCTGTCAAGATACCATTTCCTGTTTCCTTCTTGGGATGCTAGACACACCTGCAAGCACAGATCAAGTTTCTGTCTTAGGTACCCAAGCTTTCTTGGATCCTTTCAGGTTAGTCAGAATGGTTCCTTTTGGAACCCATATTTTCTTTGTGTTTGCATATTTGTTAATAAGACATGTGTATGATTTATGTCCTATTCTTCCACATTTAAAACAAGTAATATTTGTAGACTTTTTGCTTGAATAATTTGCATAAATATCCTTCAGAAATTTTTGTTTCTTCAGGGGTTTATAACCAAGTCCAGCCTTATCATATATAGCTTTCTGATTATCAAGGATCATATTTAGCTTGTTTGAACTTAAGGTGAACTTATCTACTATAGATTTCAGCTTGTTCATTTCATCCTTTAAGTTTTGATTTTCTTGAATCAAGGTGAATTTTTCAATTGAAAGATTTTCAGCTTGTTTCACTAAGGACTGATTTTTCAATTTCAGCTCTTTGTTTTTCTTCCCTAGTTTCTTTAATTCATCAATTGAATCATAGAATGCTTCATGCAATTCTTCAAAAGTAAATTCACTAGTGGATTCAGAAGTTACCTCATTTTCATGTGCCATCAGGCACAGATTGGCTTGTTCTGTTGAGGTTTCCTCGTCGGAGCTTGAGTCATCACTCGCACTCCAGGTCGCCATCATTGCCTTCTTTTTGAACTTCTTTGGACCTTTCTTCAATTGTGGACATTCGGATCTGAAATGTCCTGGCTTCTTGCACTCGTAGCATATAGGGGTTTGATCTTTCTCCTTTTCTTTGCTTTGATCTCCTTTTGTGAATTTCTTTCTCATCCCCTGTTTCTTTTTCTTAGAAACTTCTTAAATTTTCGGGTGATGAGAGCCATCTCTTCATCCTGATCTTCATCTTCAGAGTCATTCGTTTCATAATCAGGCGAAGTTGTGGATTTGAGGGCAATGGTTCTTTTCTTTTTGACTTCATCCTCTTGATGTTGCTTCATGCTAAGTTCATGAGTCATCAAGGATCCAAGAAGCTCTTCTAGAGGTAGAGTGTTCAAGTCCTTTGCTTCTTGGATGGCAGTCACCTTGGCTTCCCAAGTTCTTGGCAGTGACCTGAGAATCTTCCTTACAAGTTCACTATTAGTATAAGATTTGCCAAGACTCTTTAAACCATTGATTATATCAGTAAAACGAGTAAACATAGCAGTTATGGACTCATCATGCTCTATTTTGAACAATTCATATTTATGTACAAGCATGTTTATTTTAGACTCTTTTACTTGATTTGTTCCCTCATGGGTGACTTCTAACCTATTCCATATTTCTTTAGCAGATGCACAAGTAGAAATGCGATTAAATTCACTAGCATCTAGTGCACAATAAAGAACATTCATGGCTTTGGCATTTAATTGTGCCAATTTCTTGTCAACCTCATCCCATTCTTTCTCGAATTTGGTTGACTCCTCACCATCTATAATCTTGGTGGGTGTGTGAGGACCATTCACTATGATACTCCACATATCATAGTCGAGTGCTTGTATGAAAATCTTCATCCGAGCTTTCCAATAGGTGTAATTAGACCCATTGAAAAGTGGAGGTCGGTTTGTTGATTGCCCCTCGGCTAGAGAAGTTCCAACATGGGTTGCCATAGATCTTTGGCTCTTTGATTGTTAGATCAAAGAAGGGCTAGAGCACCGGCTCTGATACCACTTGTTGCCCAGCTATGCAACCCAAGAGAGGGGGGTGAATTGGGTTTCTAAAAATTTTAAGCCCAACAGATAACTTATGAAGAACAAAACAATGGCTTTAAATCAATATTAATTACCTAAAGCAGTATTGCAAGGATATAATAAAGAAATAAGATAAAGCGATAAAGCACACCACAAACACAAAGATTTATAGTGGTTCCGTGCTAACCTTGCACCTACATCCACTCCCCAAGATCCCACTTGAGAATTTTAATCCACTATCCTTTGTATTCAACCCGAATACAAAATATCGGAAACTCCGACACTAGCTATCCCAAGCTAGAATACAAGACGTCGGAAACTCCGACACTAGCTATCCCAAGCTAGATCACTTATTTTTCGGGTACAAGTAAACCCAAAACACTCCGATTTCAGGTTCGGATCAACCTTTCCTTGTTTTGGAAATCCTCCAACAAAAACTCACAAAGAGTTAGAAAATTTAGAGCACAAATTAATACAATAACAGCTCCTTAAATGAGCGAATATAACAATAAAAGCTTTACTCAAATGAAGAACCCCTTTTTTAGATTTTTTCAAAGTGGATGAACGCTTGAATGCTTGAGAAGAGGTTGATTGTTGATTGAAGATCTCTTGAAAGCTTTGAACAATCTCTAGATCAAGGTTGAAACAATAGGCATGAAGAATTCTCTCCTTGAAAGATCTTGCTTTTCTCTTTAACAATCTCTCTGCTATATTGTGGATCCTCTCTCTTTTTCTCTTTGGATTTTTCGTTGATCTCAAGCTTTTTCTTGCAAATTTCGGATCCTTTCTTCTATTCTTCTCTTCTTCTCTACTATTTTGATTTCACGTTTGATCCGCTATTTAATCTGCAATTTCTTTCATCATTTAAAGCATTTTGTAGCATTAGAAGCAAGAGAAAATAATTTAGGTAGATAAAGAGCCGTTAGAGGATTTTTAGAAAGCATAAATGGCAATTAAAACGGGCAAAAAAATAGCCGTTGCTGATATTTCCCGTCGCAGGGGTCGACTCATGAGTCGACTCATGCTTCAGGGGTCGACTCATGAGTCGATCTCTGTTGCAAAAACCAGAGAATGCTTTTCTGAAAATTCTTGGCTCAAATTAGCAGGGGTCGACTCATGAGTCGACTCATGCCTTGTGGGTCGACTCATGAGTCGACTCACAGGTCGTGCCAAGCCAGAAAACTAGCGTGCCAAGGAGAATTTTTGCGTGCCAATCAGCTCACAGTGCCATGAGTTGACTCATGAGTCGACTCATGCACTTCAAACCTTCATAACTTCAAAAATATAAGTCCAAACACAATGAAATTTTCACCAATAGATTTCAAATCATTTGTTCTACCAAATGGTACTATCAAATCAGGATTTTAGTGAAATTACGATTTTGCCCTTGAAGAGCATAAGGACTTTTTCATTTTAAAATTATTTGTATCCCTTCAATCTGCTTTGTAATCATCAAAATCAATCTAGGAGCAACAGAAATATTATATAAGAAAGTTAACCTTATACAAAGTAAAATATAAGGTTTGCTTTCATATATGCTTATAGTAATTTTACTGATTTCTGACTATATCCATGACTTCCCTTTCGCACCGATCAAAATATTCAAAAATATTATTCTATCATTTCAAAATTAAATATATATTTTTTAAAAATTAAAAATAATATATAAAAAATATAATGAATGATATGAACTAAATATATTAGAAAAGAAAAAAATGATAAAGTAGATAACTTTTATTACATTATTCTATACTTTTATATTTGTACTACATAGTGTTATCAAGAAAACATTAAGATGCTCTAAATAATAATAAAAATTAATATCAGATATGATCTTAAAATTATAAGTAAAAATTTTATAGCAACTAAATAAAAAATATAAAACCATTTGATGCTAGTTTTTATCTAGAAGGTTACAATATACAAAAAATCAAATATTTTGCTTATCAATATAAATTGACTATCTCATTGTGGTTGGATAATCGATATGTCAATAGAATATTTTATTTTTCTCATCAAATCACATCTCATTTTCATATATCCTTTTTCTACCCAATTTTCTCGCTATGAATTCTTTATTTTATCATAGTTTATATAATTCTCTATCCCGTATCCAACCAATATTATAGTATGCATGTCAAATATCTTTGAATTTAGAGCAAAATCTAAATAAATATCCTAAATAGAGCAAGCATAAAAAATTAAAATAATTATAATAAATGAATTATTTTAAAAATAATATTACCTTTATTACTAATCTATTGGTGCTTTCTATGCTCTTATATATATCCATTGCATCTCCTAATGTTTGTCTATTGATTACATCAAGTACTACTCTTTTATTTTGATAACTAATTATTTTAAATTATCAATTTTAATCTTTAATATCTAAAAATTAAAAATATATATAAATAAATCAAATAAGATATTATTTATACTAAAAATTAATGATTATTTAAACTAAATTTAAAATCAGCTATAACCAAATTATATTATTCTTAGATATGCAACATCTTCTCTCTACCATATATAAGTAATCTTCCTCCAAACAAACTCCATAATTCTTTATTTATGTTAATCCCCATATGATATTGGAATGTATAGCATCCTTATTTATCATAGAATTATTCTTTTGATAAACCATCATATTTTATAAGATGATAATTTAGTAGCTCCTAAGGGGATAATTGCATAGATATTTTATTTTTAATTCTTAAGTGTGACTTAGTTCATCCGGTTGCCACCATTACCCAACAACAGTCTTAATAAACTATAAAATATCACAAAAAAAAAAATTATCTTATAAAAAAAATATAAGGTTTGCTTCTATATATACATAAAGTAATTTCGTTGGTTTCTTACTATATTCATAATTTCTTTTTCATACCAATCAAAATATTCAGAAATGTTATCTTATCATTCTAAAATTAAATACATACTATTTCAGAAATTAAATATGATATGCCAAAAATGTGGTAAATGATATAAAAAAAATATATTAGGAAAGAGGAAAGATAAAGTAGACAACTTTTGTTATATCATTCTATACTTCTATATTTATACTTTAATTTTTTTAAATATATTTTTATACAGCTTTATCTTTTATTCAAAACTAACTTCTATACTATATAATATTGTCAAGAAAGTATGAACATGCTCTAAATCAAAAATTAATGTTATATATGATTTTAAAATTATATTAAAAACTTTATAGCAGCCGAAGAAAGAAGATGCAAAACCATCCGAAGTTAGTTTTTATCTAAAGAATTACAACATATAAAAAATTAAATATTTTACTTACCAATAGAAACTGACTGTTTCACTATGGTCGGATAATTAATATGTCAATTGGATATATTATTTTTCTTACCAAATCATGTCTCACTTTTGCATATCCTCCTCTCTAGTTTTCTTTCCATGAATTCTTTATTTTATAATAATTACATTATTTTTCGTACCATATCCAACTAATACTATAGCATGTCCATCAAGTATCTTTGAATTTAGAGTATGACCTAAATAAATACTCTAAATAAAATATATATAAAAATTAAAATAATTATAATAAGTGAATTATTTTAAAATAATATTTTCTTGTTATTGACCATCTTATACTTTCTAAGCTCTTTACATATATCCATTGCACCCTCTAATTGTTGTCTATTGATTGTATCAAGTACTGTACTTTTATTTTGATAACTAATTATTTTAAAATTATTAATTTTAATTTTTAATATATAAAAATTAAAAATATATAAAAATAAATCAAATAAGATATTATTTATACTAAAAAAAATTATTTATACTAAAATAAAAATAACTATATCAAAATTAAATTATTCTTGGGCATATAACGCTCTCTCTCTATCATATTTGAATAATCTTTCTCCAAACAAAATCTATAAACCTTTATGTATGTTAATCTCCACTTAATAGTAGAAAATAGTATACTTATTTATCATAGAATCATTCCTTTATCAGATCATCATATTTTACAAGAAGACAATCTGATAGCTCCTAAGGAGATAATTATATAGATACTTTATTTTGTATTTTCAAGAGTGATTTGGTTAATCCGATTACTACTATTACCTAACAATAGTCTTAATAAAATAAAAAATATTATATAAGAAAGTTAGCCTTATAAAAAATAAAACATAATGTTTGTTTTTATATATACTTATAGTAATTTCATTGGTTTCTGACAATACCCATGACTCCTTTTTTATACCAATCAAAATATTCAAAAATATTATCCTATCATTCTAAAATTAAATATATTTTATTTCAAAAATTAAATATGATATACAAAAGATATAATAAATAATATGAAATAAATATGTTGGAAAAGAAAAAAATGACAAAGTAGATGGACTTTTGTTACATCATTCTATACTTCAATATTTGCACTTTGAAATTTTTTTAAATATATTTCTATATAACTTTATCTTTTACTTAAAACTAATTTTCAAACTATATAGTATTATCAAGAAAGCATCAACATGCTCTAAATAACAGTAAAAATTAATGGTAGACATGATTTGAAATTACAGTCAACACTTTGTAGTAGCTAAAGATTAAGATGCAAAATTATCAAAAGCTAGTTTTTATCTAAAGAATTACAATATATAAAAAATTAAATATTTCACTTATCAATAGAAATTGATCCTATCTCACTATAGTTGGATAATCGATATATTAATTAAATATATTATTATTCTCATCAAATTATGATTCATTTTAGCATATCCTCCCTCTCTCCAATTTTCTTTTCATAATTTTTTTTATTTTATAATAGTTTATACTATTCTCTGTACATATCTAATCAATATTATGGCATACCCATCAAGCATTTTTGAATTTGATACAGAACCTAAATAAATATCCTAAATAGAACAAGCATAAAAATTAGAATAACTATATTAAGTGAATCATTTTAAAAATGATATTATATTTATTGCGGGCCTCTTTGTGCTTTTTAAGTTCTTTACATATATACATTGTGCCCCCTAATGGTTGTCTATTAATTGTATCAAGCATTACTCTTTCAATTTTGATCACTAGTTATTTCAAATTATCGATTTTAACCAATATATAAGAATTAAAAATATATAAAAATAAGTTAAATAAGATGTTATTTATTCTAAAAATTAATATTTATTTAAATTAAAATTAAAAATAATTATATCAAAATTATATTATTCTTGGACATACGACCCCCTCTCTCCATCATATGTGGATAATCTTCCTTCAAACAAACTCTAAAATTCTTTATGTATATAAATCCTTACTTGATATTAGATGATAGCATCCTTGTTTATTACAGTATCGTTCCTTAGTAGATCAATACATTTTATAAGAAGACAATCTAACAGCTCCAAAAAGATATTATATAGATATTTTATTTTGAATTCACAAAACTGACTTAATTGATTCAATTGCCACCATTATCCAGCAACAGTCATAATAAAATATAAAATATTATATAAGAAAGTTAGCCTTACAAAAAATATAAGATTTGCTTTCATACATAGTTACAACAATTTCGTTGGTTTTTGACTGTATTTATAACTTCCTTTTCGTACCAATCAAATTATTCTAAAATATTATCTTATTATTTCAAAATTAAATACATATTATTTTAGAAATTAAATATGATTTTCAAAAAAATATGGTAAATGATATAAAATAAATGCATTGGAAAAAAATGATAAAGTAGACAATTTTTTAACATAATTCTATACTTTTCTATTTATATTTTAAATTTTTTAAATATATTTTTATACAACTTTATCTTTTACTCAAAATTAATTTCTATAATAAGTGCTATCAAGGAAGCATCAACATGCTCTAAACAATAACAAAAATTAATATCAAATATAATTTTAAAATTATAGTAAAAGCTTTGTGATAGCTGAAAAAAGAAGATGCAAACTATCATAAGCTAGTTTTTATCAAAAAAATTACAACACATAAAAAATTAAATATTCCACTTACTAATAGAAACTAACTACTCACTATGGTTGAATAATCGATATGTCAATTGGATATATTATTTTTCTCATCAATTATATCTTATTTTGTTATATCCTCACTCTCTCTAATTTTTTCTCCATAAATTTTTTATTTTATAATAGTTTATATTATTCTTCATCTAATATTCAATAAATATTATAGTATACCCATCAAATATTTTTAAATTTGGAGTAGGATCTAAATAAATACCCTAAACATAACAAGCATAACAAATTAAAATAATTATAATAAGTGAATTATTTTAAAAATAATATCACATTTATTACTGACTTCTTTGTGCTTTTAAAGCTATTATATATGTCTATTGTGCCCCCTAATGATTGTCTATTGGTTGCATCAAGCACTACTCTTTTATTTTGATAATTAATTATTTTAAAATTATAAATTTTAACCTTCAATATCTAGAGATTAATAATATATAAAAATAAATCAAACAAGATGTTATTTATACTAAAAATTAATATTTATTTAAACTAAAATTAAAATAACTATAGCAAAATTATATTGTTCTTGAACATACAATACCCTCTCTCTACCATATATGATTAATTTTCTTTCAAATAAACTCTAAAATTTTTTTATGTATGTCAATCCCATTTGATATTAGAAGGTAACATCTTGTTTGTCATAGTATTATTTCTTTTGGTTGATCATTATATTTGAAAAAAAAATAATCTAATAGCTCTTGAGAAAGTAATTTTATAGATATTTTATTTTGAATTCTCTAGAGCAACTCAGCTAATTTGATTGCTATCATTATCCAATAATAATTTAATAAAATTAAAAATATTGTATAAGAAAGTTAGCCTTATAAAAAAAATAAGATTTACTTATATGTATACTTATAATAACTATATTGATTTCTGACTACACCCATAATTCTTTTTTTGTACCAATCAAAATATTCAAAAATATTATCTGACCATTTCAAAAATAAATATAAATTATTTAAAAATTAAACATGATATTAAAAAAATATAATAAATGATATAATAAATATATTAAAAAAATGATAAAGTAGATGTTTTTGTTACAATATTCTATACTTCTATATTTCTACTTTGAATTTTTTTATATTTTCATGTAATTTTTGTCTTTTATTCAAAACTAATTTGCATACTATAGTGTTATCTAGGAAGCATTAATAGATTCTAAATAACAGTAAAACTTAATGTCAGATATGATCTTAAAATTACAGTGAAAATTTGTAGCAGTCAAAGAATAAAGATGCAAAACCATCAGAAGCATATTTTTATCTAAAAAATTATAATATATAAAAAATTAAAAATTTTATTTATCAAAAAAAACTATCTCACTATGGCTAGATAATCGATATGTCAATTAGATATATTATTTTTTCTCCAAATCATATCTCATTAACATATCTTGCCTTGCTCTAATTTTCTCCTATGAATTCTTTATTGTATAATATTCTACACCATTCCTAATCTCATATCCAATAATATTATAGCATGCCCACCAAGTATCTTTGAATTTAGAGTATAACCTAAATAAATATCTAAAATAAACAAGTAAAAAAATAAAATAATTAGAATAAGTGAATCATTTTAAAAATGATATTACCTTTATTACTGACTTCTTATACTTTTTAAGCTTTTTATATATGTCCATTATGTTATCTAATAGTTATTTATTGATTACATCAAGCACTACTCTATCATTTCAATAATTAATTATTTCAAAATTATCGATTTTAGCCTCTAATATATAAAAGTTAAAAATATATAAAAATAAATCAAATAAGATGTTAATTATATTAAAAATTAATATTTATTTAAACTAAAATTAAAAATAATTATATCAAAATTATATTATTTTTGGGCATATAATGCTCTCACTCTTGTCATCCATGGATAATCTTCCTCCAAACAAACCTCATGATTCTTTATGTATGTCAATCACCACTTGATATTAAAAGATAGCATTCTTATTTATCGTATTATTTTTTTTTGATAGATTATTATATTTTATAAGAAAATAATCTAGTAACTTCTTAGGAGGTAATTATATAGATATTTTATTTTAAATTCTTAAGAGTGACTCAGCTAATCCGGTTACCACTATTACTTAACAACAGCCTTAATAAAATAATAAAATATTATATAAGAAGTTATCTTTATAAAAAATAGAATATAAGATTTGCTTCTATATATACTTATAGCAATTTCTCTGGTTTCTACCTGCATCTATGACTCTTTTTTTGTAATAATCAAAATATTTAGGAATATATTCTACCAATCCAAAATTAAATATATATTATTTTAGAAATTGAACATGATATACAAAAAATATGATAAATAATATAAAATAAATTTAATGAAAAATAAAAAAATAACAAAGTAGATAGACTTTTGTTACATCGTTCTATACTTTAATATTTGCATTTTGAATTTTTTTAAAATATATTTTCATATAAATTTTTTTTTTGCTGAAAACTAATTTTCAAAATACATAGTGTTATCAAAGAATCATCAATATGCTATAAATAACTGTAAAAACTAATGACAAATAAGACCTTAAAATTATAGTAAAAATTTTATATAGCTGAAGAAAGAAGACACAAAACCATCAGAGACTAATTTTTATCTAAAAAATTATAACTCATAAAAAATCAAATATTTCACTTACCAATAAAGCTGACTATATTACTATGGTCAGATAAACTATACGTCAATTGGATATATTATTATTCTCAGCAAATCATATCTCACTTTGACATATATTTCTTCTTTCTAATTTTTTCTTTATGAATACTTTATCTTATAATAGTCTATACTCCATCCCATATCCAACCAATATTATAGCATGCCTATCAAGTATCTTTAAATTTGAAGAAAGACTTAAATAAATACCCTAAATAGAATAAGTATAAAAAATTAAAATAATTATAAAAGTGAATCATTTTAAAATTGATATTAATTTTGTTACTAATCTCTTTATATTTTCTAAACTTTTTACATATATTTATTACACTCCTTAATGGTTGTCTATTGATTGCATCAAGTACTACTTTTTCTATTTTGATAACTAATTATTTTAAAATTATCAATTTTAATCTTCAATACTTAAGAATTAAAAATATATAAAAATAAGTCAAATAAGATATTATTTATACGAAAAACTAATATTTACTTAAACTAAAATTAAAAATAATAAAATCAAAATAATATTATTTTTTGGCATACGATGCCCTTTCTCTGCCATATATGGATAATCTTTCGTTAGACAAACCCCATGATCCTTTATCTATAACAATTTTTATATAATATTAGAAGATAACGTTCTTGTTTATCATAGTATCATTTTATTGGTAGATCACCATATTTTACAAGAAAATAATTTAGTAGTTCTGGAGAAGATAATTAAATAAATATTTTATTTTGAATTCTCAAAAATGATTTAGTTAATTCGGTTGCATCATTGCCCAATAACAACCTTAATAAACTAAGAAAATATTATATAAGAAAGCTAGCATTATACAAAATAAAACTTAAGGTTCATTTTCATATATATTGCTAGTTTCTGGTTGCACCCATGACTCTTTTTTCATGCTAATCAAGATATTCAAAAATAAGTTATTTCATAATTAAAAGAATATAATTTCAAAAATTGAATATGATATATAAAAATTATGATAAATAATATGAAATAAATATATTAGAAAAAAAATGATAAAGTATATAGACTTTTGTTATATCATTCTATAATTTTATATTTATACTTTAAATTTTTTTAAATATATTTTCATACAACTTTGTCTTTTACTCAAAACTAATTTCCATACTATATAGTATTGTCAAGAAAGCATCAACATACTCCAAATAATAGTAAAAATTAATGTCATATATGATCTTAAAATTATAGTAAAAACTTTATAATTACTGAAGAAAGAAGATATAAAATCATCAAAAATTTATTTTTATCTAAAAAATTACACATATAAAAATTAAATATTTTGCTTACTATAAGAAACTAACTATCTCACTATAGTTAGATAATCGATACGTCAATTGAATATATTATTCTTCTCACCAAATCACGTCTCACTTTAGTATATCCTCCCTCTCTCCAGTTTGTTTTTTATGAATTCTTAAGAGTGACTCAGTTAGTCCAGTTATCACCGTTACTCAACAACAACCTTAATAAAATAAAAAAATATTATATAAAAAAGTTATCTTTAAAAAAAAATAGAATATAAGATTTGCTACTATATATACTTATAGCAATTTCTCTGATTTCTACCTGCATCTATGACTCCTTTTTTGTAATAATCAAAATAATTAAAAATATTATCCTACCAATCTAAAATTATATATATATATCATTTTAGAAATTGAACATGATATACAAAAAATATGATAAATAATATAAAATAAATATATTGAAAAATAAAAAAATGACAAAGTAGACAGACTTTTGTTACATCATTTTGTACTTCAATATTTGCATTTTAAAATTTTTTAAAATATATTTCCATCCAAATTTTTTTACTGAAAACTAATTTTTAAAATACGTAGTATTATCAAAGAAGCATCAATATGCTCTAAATAACTATAAAAATTAATACTAAATAAGATCTTAAAATTATAGTGAAAACTTTATAGTAGCTGAAGAAAGAACACATAAAACCATTAGAAACTAATTTTTATCTAAAAAATTAGAACTCATAAAAAATTAAATATTTTACTTATCAATAAAGCTGACTATCTATTATGGTTGCATAATCTATACATCAATTGGATATATTATTATTCTCAACAAATCATATCTCACTTTGGCATATCTTCCCTCTCTTTAATTTTCTCTCCATAAATACTTTATCTTATAATAGTACACTCCATCCCATATCCAACAAATATTATAGTATGTCTGCCAAGTATCTTTAAATTTGAAGCAGGACCTAAATAAATATTTTAAATAGAATAAGTTAAAAAATTAAAATAATTATAATAAGTGAATCACTTTAAAAATGATATTAGCTTTGTTATTGATATCTTTATATTTTCTAAGCTCTTTACATATATATATATCAAGCACCACTCTTTCTATTTTGATAACTAATTATTCCAAAATTATCAATTTTAATCTTCAATACTTAAGAATTAAAAATATATGAAAATAAGTCAAATAAGATATTATTTATACTAAAAACTAATATTTACTTAAACTCAAACTAAAAATAATAATATCAAAATAATATTATTTTTGGGCATGTGATGTCCTTTCTCTACCATCAGATAAATCTCATGATCCATCAGATAAACCCCATTATCCTTTATGTATAATAATTTTTATATAATATTAAAAGATAGCGTCCTTGTTTATCATAGTATCATTTTATTGGTAGATCATCATATTTTACAAGAAGACAATCTAGTAGTTCTTGAGGAGATAATTGCATAGATATTTTATTTTGAATTCTCAAAAATGATTTAGTTAATCCGATTGCCGCGATTGCCCAACAATAATCTTAATAAACTAAAAAAATATTTTATAAGAAAGCTGGCATTATAAAAAATAAAACTTAAGGTTTGTTTTCATATATAATGCTAGTTTTTGATTGCATCTATGACTCTTTTTTTTATACCAATCAAGATATTCAAGAATAAGATATTTCAAAATTAAAAGCATATGATTTCAAAATTGAATATGATATATAAAAAATATGATAAATAATATAAAATAAATATATTGAAAAAAAATGATAAAGTATATAGACTTTTGTTATATCATTCTACACTTCTATATTTATATTTTGAACTCTTTTTAAATATATTTTTATATAACTTTATCTTTTATTCAAAACTAATATTCATACTATATAGTATTGTCAAGAAAGCATCAACATACTCCAAATAATAGTAGAAATTAATGTCATATATGATCTTAAAATTATAGTAAAAATTTTATAACTACTAAAGAAAGAAGATACAAAATCATCAAAAGTTTATTTTTATCCAAAAAATTATAATATATAAAAATTAAATATTTTATTTACTATAAGAAACTAACTACACTGTGGTTGGTTAATCGATACGTCAATTGAATATATTATTTTTCTCATCAAATCACATCTCACTTCAGTATATCCTCCCTCTCTCCAATTTGCTTTTTATGAATTTTTTATTCTATAACAATTTATATCATTTTCGATCCTGTATCCAACTAATATTATAGCATGTCTACAAGTATCTTTGAATTTGATGCAGAATTTAAATAAATATCCTAAATAGAACAAGCATAAAAAATTAAAATAATTATAATAAATATATCATTTTAAAAATGATAATCATTATTACTGACCTTTTTGTGCTTTTTAAGCTCTTTGCACATATCCATGGTATCCTTTAATGATTATCTTTTGATTGGATCAAGCATTATTTTCTTATTTTGATAACTAATTATTTCAAAATTATCAATTTTAATCTTCAATAAATAAGAATTAAAAATATATAAAAATTAATCAAATAAGATGTTATTTACACTAAAAATTAATATTTATTTATTAAAAATAATATTTATTTAAACTAAAAATAAAAATAACTATATCAAAATTATATTATTCTTGGGCATATAACATCTTTTCTCTACCATATATGGATAATCTTCCTCCAAACAAATTTTATGATCTTTTATCTAAATCAATTCCTGCTTAATATTATAAGGTAGCATTCTTATTTATCATAGTGTCATTTCTTTGATAAATCATCATATTTTATTTATAAGAAGATAATCTAGTAGCTCCTGAGGAGATAACTACATAGATATTTTATTTTAAATTTTCAAAAGTGACTTAGTTAATCTGATTGCCACCATTGCCCAACAATAATTTGAATAACTAAAAAAATATTATATAAAAAAGCTAGCCTTATAAAAAATAAAACTTAAGATTTACTTTCATATATACTTATAGCAATTTCACTAGTTTTTTATTGTATCCATAAGTCTTTTTTCATACCAATCAAGATATTTAGGAATATTATCCTACCATTCCAAAATTAAATACATACTATTTCAGAAATTGAATATGATATACAAAAAATATGACAAATCATATGAAATAAATGTATCAAAAAAATAATAATAAAGTATACGAACTTTTGTTATAACATTCTACACTTCTATATTTATACTTTAAATTTTTTAAAATATATTTCTATACAATTTTATCTTTTATTCAAAACTAATTTCTATACTATGTAGTGTTATCAAGGAAGCATCAACACGATCTAAATAACAGTAAAAATTAATGTCAGATATGACCTTAAAATTATCATGGAAACTTTATAGCAGCTAAAAATAGAAGATATAAAACCATCGAAAGTTTGTTATAAAAGGTTACAAGCTGGTTGCTAATTACATCCATACAATTGTAAAAGGTTTTGGATATTATTACCACCAATCTTAGAATGTGGAGTGGACTTGAAAGACAATAGATAAGGATAAGAGCTTGCTAGAGTAGCTCTAGTTGGATCCTTCGATGCTTAAATTAAATAATATTTTAGAGAAATATAAAGGAAGAAAGAATATCAAAAGAGAGCGAGAGGAGAGAGTTTTCTCTATGGTGATTTTCACATTACCTTCTTGCTCCAATGATATCTTAAAAAACTCAGTCTAATTGATGTACTATAACAAATTTAAGGATGTGACATAATAGCTTAGCATAGAATGGGATTGTTGAGGTCATGTGCAAAATTTGAGATGGAGGAACTAAATTGCTTTCTTCATAGGAATATCATGCTCGCTCGAATTGGCGACCAACCTGAGCCAAGAGATATCGACCTCAAAGGTATGCAATCTTAAGTCTCCTTATCTCAACATAAGAAGCCCGACCAAAATGCCTTGAGACGTTTATGGATGTATCTGATCAACACAAGTTATGAGTTGGACAAAGCTTATTATGCTCCATCATTTTGGTCATTGAATACCATAATTGAGATAAAGACAATTTGAGCAAGTATTAGATTATTGAGCAAATTAATTTTTATTTTCTGAAAACATAATTATTATGCACCAATGGTTGGAAAAAGTATGTCGAGATTTAAGACTGGATACATATTTAATACAAATCTAAGTAGCGGTATTGTGGGAATTGTGGATTTCAACAAAAATTGCCAACTAGAATGATTGAGAGATGGAGGTTTGAATCGTATAGATCAACAAATGCAAGGCCTAATTTACCATCCACAATTGGCTAAGATTCCATCAAGCCTCAAAATCTAAGCCCCAATTATGCATGCCAAAGCCTGAGGATCGAATCTATTCTCTTGGACCAAATGAGTCAAACAGTCCTTGCCAAAGGTTTGGATGAATCAATGAAAGTTTTTCCAAGCCCCTGTTTCTCCATTGGCTGCAATGGTAAGGAGTTCCTAATTTATGCTTGTCGATGCATTGAAAAATCAAGTATATACTCCTTTCAAAGCTCCACCAAGGCAGTGGTGTAGTTGTAGATTAATTTCTTCAAATCTCTTAGCTAATAGACTTGTGTCATAACCACCCCCACCCTTAAAGTGTTGAAGATTAATTTTTATTGTTCTGTTCGAGAAAGTGTTATAGATTCATGAGGATTTACTATCAGGGATGGTCAAAGCCACCTTCTTGCACCTTGTGGGAGTCACTTGATCCCTTCTCCAATGTTATATAACTAACTTGTAGATGCCTGGGAGGGCATTAGACTGTTGTATTCACGTTTGAGGCTAATTAGATTTGGTTAGAAAGAAACTCCACTACCATTTATTGATTGAATTTTTATAATTCTATGCATATACGCTAGGATATTCCATTATTAAAAGATATCATATAGTTGAAGAGAACCATATGATTGCTAAAGCGCTAGCTCAAGCACGCATATAGTATGTAATTGTTAAGATCAGTCTTATGTTAATGGTGAAAAATATGTATTTTGCTCATAGCAATCACCCCCACCTCAGAACAACAAAAGAAAAAAGGAATAATGATGATGATGATGATGATGATGCTCATAGCCACCTACAGTCAGCAAATAATTAAAACAAACACAATGTGGCACTCGAAAAGACTTAATAACACGATAGCTACGAGAATAATTAAGACTACACATAAGATCTCTCGTAGCCAACTCTTTTTTGTGGATGCAAGGCACTCTCTAACTGGAGTATAGAAATGAAGAGGTGCTTTGGGATGAATAGCATAAAGATGAGGGCCAGAATTAGATAACTGCTACTCTAAATAAAATTATCGTGATAAAATATATTAGCCAGAAGGACATGCAAATAAAAGATCCACCATAGTTCTGCTCCTAATGTTCCTACATATTCTTACCAGTGATGAGTTTGGTCTGATCTTCATGTCAAGCTGAGAGTTTGTATCTCGACAAGGATAGATGACAGTCAAAAATTATTCACATAAAATTTAGAAACCTCCTTCAGAAAATTACAGATTAGAGTCTGAAGCTGTAAGAAAACATATAAAGCTGAAATATTGAGTACAATAAAACAAGAATAAACATAGATATTAAGCGGTTATGCATTAATTCGAAATACATATTGCACTGAACTATTGCGGAATAATTAAAATTTATGAAGAAACAAATAGCAACTTCTGTGTTTTTTTTTTTTTTAATTGATAAAGACTGGTTGCTTCTCCACTGAAGCTGATATCAGTTTTATCTCCAAAAAAATTGGCCGCTTTAAGAAGCTTCAATATAGTGTGATCTTGCAAACGTAGACCTACATTAGCAAAACTTTACATTTGCATGCATGTTGATCATCCAATTGCTATTCCATCTTTGCTACCATTTAAAAGTCAAAGATAATGAAAGAAATGCAGAAAGTTAAGACACTAAATCAGATACAGTATTACTGAAAATATAAGCTCACCTGAGAAATCAGCATAATATGAATAACTAATTCTTTAATGGAACATCAAATGATGAGAAATTTTAGGAAGAACAATCATAGCAATGTTAAGGTGTAAAAAATTCGAACCAACTACACAAAGGATTATGAAGTCTAAATGACGAACAATATGAAGCAAAAGCCTCCTAATTAGGATACAAAAGAGAAAAACATCAGTATCAAACCAATACAAGTATATAATCTTTACAAAAGAAATAAAAATAAAAAAGAAAAGGAAGTGTATCTTCATGTAAGCAAAGCATATGATCTTTACAAAAGAAATAAAAATAAAAAAAGTTATCAAGGATTCAAGGGTCCTAGTCACCAATGATGAGAATAAAAAATTTTGCACTTATTTTAAATTAATGGAGATGTCATAATTTAGGAATTATGGGATTTTGAATAGTTAAGAGATTTTGAGAGATTTTATCTTACTTCTATCTTAGAAAGATTTTATCTTATAAATTTTATCTTATTTTTATTTTAAAGAGATTTTATTTTATTTTTATTTTATTTAAGAGATTTTATCTCATTTTCATATTGAGAGAAAATCTTATTTCATCTTAGAAAGATTTTATCTTATTTTTATCTTATTTGAAAGATTTTATCTTATTTCTATATTGAGGGATATGATTTCAACTTTTATTAGGATGTGATTTTATTTTCATCTTATTTGAGAGTAAAGACTCCTATTGTATTGAAGAGGACAACTTGGAATGATAACTTGAAAATCCTAGAGTGAGCTATTTTTCGTTCTCTTAACTTCTTAGTTTTTCTTTAGTTATTTTTCTCCCTCTTGATTTTTTTATTTTTTTTTCTATTTGCTATCTTGATTTTTTTTTTATGCCGCATCAAATTGGTATTAGAGCCCTACCAAATTGCTTTCTACGCACTGTGCAAATTGCTTTGAGATAATTAATCTTGTCTTGTATAAATTTAGTTGCTTCATTGAACCTTGTGACTTCTTCAAATTGTGGATGGCTTCTATGATTGCTTAGGTTCTTTTTTTTTTATTTTATACTTTTCTAAATCCAAAAGAAAAAAAAAGAAGAAAAAACTTGAATCAATTTGTTGGCCTTATTTTGTTCCCATTTATCTTCGATAGCTCGGTTATATCATATTACCTTTTTGATATTGCACGAGTTAAAAATATAGACACTACATTTGATTTTACATTCTTCATTATGAGCATCGTGGCTAAATTTCTCTATGATTACAATATTTTAGTCTAAAATTATTTTATCCTTACCCTTTCTTGCTATCATGACCATTGGCAATTTAAAAGATGCTTATTCCGCCATGGAAAAAAAGCTTGAATCAATTGAAAATATCCAGACTATATTCCAAGAGACTTTAAACTAAATATGTCAGTCATTAGATCGACTTCAAATCGAGCTTAATAAGCTTCATACTAATCAAGTTGACATCATGTGGACATGGCTAATCTCATCGGTCAACCAGTCAAATGCTAATTAATCTTGATAGAGTGAAGACTGGATAAACAACATCTAAAAGATGATCATATTGATAGTCAACCCATTTATCAGTTTCTTTTTCAGACTCTTAAGCTAACTGATAGTCTGAATCACGTGTTAAAAACTAGTCAGTCCTTTCAGACACCTCCAATCTATATGTCAGTCCCTCTAATTATCCACCATTCTATTAATAATTTTCAGAGCCCTCATGATCACAGGATTCCTCCAGATTATATAGTAGAAGCTGCGGATGATGGGTACTATGGAGTTGACTATAAGGGAGAAGTGGAACCGCCTATTTTTCTATTTAGACATCATGAGCAACCTACAAGGTATGCTAGAGACCCCAGATACTTTAGATCTCAAGGTCAACAACTTAAGCCGTATCCATTTAGATGTGAGGAGTTTGAGGAATCACCTAAAGGGATTAAGATTGATGTCGCTTCTTACAATGGTAGGTTAAACCCAGATGTATTTCATGATTGGTTACAAGACCTAGAGGCTTATTTTAAGTGATGCCATATGTCAGGTGCATATCCTATCCACTTTGCTAAAATGAAGCTTGTAGGTTCTGCCAAAAGGTATCAGTAGACAATTCAAAGGGATATAGAGCGATTAGGATATCTACTTATAATCCTTTAAAAGAAGATGAAGTCTTAACTTTGTGAGAATATGTTCCCACTTACTACAAGAGTCAGTTATTGGACCAATAATATACTTTTAGGCAAGGAACTACTAGTGTCACTGGCTATAAGCTCGTTTTGAAAATTTACAATTAAGGTGTGATGTTTCTGAAGAGTCATGGAAGCTGGTATCTAAGTTTGTTAGTGGTCTAAGAGTCGACTTGAAAAAAAAATTTCTTTATATTCTCCTAAATCTGTAGGAGATGCTTATCATAAAGTCTTAAAGATTGAAAAGTTTTATATGAGTTTCCCTCAAAGAAGAGAAATTTTTTTTCGATGAATTTAGATAGTCTAGGTCTACCTCTGTCAATTGCACTAAGGATATTTCATAACTATTGTCTTTTCATACGAGTCATGGTCCTATTTTGAGTATGACTGCTAATCAACAACTCATGATCACTAGGACCTGAAACTCTACCCTAATGATATTTTATTCAGTTAGTTCTTCAAATATAGAGTGCCATTATTGTCATAATAAGGGCCATATAGCTACTTGATATCCCCATCATACATTGACCATGAGAATTGACGGTAAAGAAACTTTACATGATGGCCCCATAGAAGACTTTAATCCTCTAGAGCCAGCTACTTTAGAGAAAGAGTATACGGAAAATTGTGAGGATTTAGAAGAGTATGTTCATATCATGTGATGTAACATCACCACTTCTACAGATTGTGTGAAAGTACATCAGCATTTTTCATTCGTATGCCTAATGTGGGGATAAGATCTGTAAGCTTGTCATCGATGGGGGTAGTTCTATGAATGTTATGTTTAAGTCTGCAATTAGTAGATTGAAATTAAAGTCTTGGCCTCATTCTCATCCTTGTAGATTTGCTTGGGTAGATAAAACTTCACTTTCTATTTGTGAGTATTGTCTAGTGCCCATTCAAATGGGAGGTTATTCTGCTGAGATTATATGTGATGTATTACTCATGATGGTTGCTACTATCTTGTTAGATTGATTTTGGATTTATGATATGGATGCTCATAACTTTGGTAGAGAGAATACCTACATTTTCATGTATAACGATAAGAAAATTAGATTAAACCTTGCTAAGCCTAGTGAGTCCCAACCTATAAAAAGAGATGAGAGTCCTCTTCAAACCTTTAGCCAGAAAAATTATCACATCTTAACTTAGAGGAAATTTGAAAAAGAGAGTTGGGAGCCTAGAGTAATGTTAGCTGTCATTCCAGGGATGAGATCCACTTGACTTCGAACTCTCAAGATAACTCATCTCCTGAGATTGAGTAGTTAATGAAGGACTTTAAGGATATGACCCAAGAGGACATACTAGATGGTCAAACAGAGGTTGTAAACCATAGCCTTAGTGATTTGCTTAAGTGTCTAGTTGGCGATAGACCTAGTACATGGGATTTATCATTGCCTATTGCGAAATTTGATTATAATAGCTTAGTGAATGGGTCTACTAGCAAGAGTCCTTTTGAAATTGTTTATGGTCTTAATCCTTATCAATCCATTGATCTTGTTTTCTTATCTATGGATAACCGCATTTCTGAACCTGTCACCTCTTTTGCTCAACATATTTGTGATGTTCATACCAATATTTGGCAAAAGATTGCCATCTAAGAAATATAAACTTGCTACTGATGCTCACCGTAGAAATTATAGAATTTAATGAAAGTGACTATGTGATGGCTTGTATTCATCTTGAACATTATCCCAAATATTCGTTCAAGAAATTACCTGTTCGAGCTACTAGTCCCTTTCACATCCTTTATAAACTTGAACCTAATGCTTATTTTTTAGAGTTATTTTCTAATTTGAAATTTAGTCCAGGTTTTAATGTTACGGACTTGTTTCTTTATTCGGTTACATTCGAGCCTCCTACTGTGTATGCAGAAGTTTTTACTAGTTGCACTACATCATCAGTGCTAGTTATAGTTTTTTCTCCACTTTTGTCGTCATCATTGGACCGCATTAAGTATTATCACTGATAAGGTTGTTTCTTTTGCTCATGGTGGATTTTAAAGATTTTTGGTTAAGTGACAAGGCCGACCAGACTCACATGCTATTTGGGTTCATGAAATAAGTTACATGGCATTGATCCATATCTACTAGAGACCTACTGTAATTCCTCGCTAGAGGCGAGTTCTTTTTAGCCAGGAGGAAATGATAAGAATCAAAAATTCGTACTTATTTTAGGCAGAGACATCATAATTTAAAATTATTAAATTTTAAATAATTAAGAGATTTTATCTTATTTCTATATTAAAGAGATTTTTCTTATTTTTATCTTAAAGAGATTTTATTTTGTTTGCATCTTATTTGAGAGATTTTATTTCATTTCTATCTTGAGAGAAAATCTTATTTCCATCTTAGAAAGCTTTTATCTTGTTTTCATCTTATTTAAAAGATTTTATCTTATTTTCATATTGAGAAATATGATTTTCACTTTTATTAGGATGTGATTTTTCATCTTATTTGAAAGTCCATTTAAAAACTCCTATTGTATTGAAGGGGACAGTTGGAATGATAATTTGAAAATCCTAAAATAGGTTATTTTTCTTTCTCTTAACTTCTTTATTTTCCTTTGATTTTTTTTTCTCTTAATTTTTTTTATTTTTTTTTATTTTATTTTCCTTTCCTATTTGCTATCTTGATTTTCTTGGTCCCGCACCACCTAATTTTCTCATTGTCTAATGCTGTGTTCCAGAACGAGCACAAGATGCTAAAGGCCACTAACCCATATCAACTGTGTCAATTATATCAAGGTCATCAATCATTCCACTCGGTCCTAAGTCAGGATCTACAATATCTATGTCCTTTACCTCAATGGATCACCGTTTTTTTTTTTTCCCCACTTTCTCCCCCTTTGACTTCTTTAGTTCTCATATCAGTTTAGTTCATGCAAACAAAGACCCATGACTCTAGAATGGCATGACAAATGTCATGATTACAATGGTATACCAAGTTCATGCCTTGAATTGGTCCCTAAATATGAGTAACTTGACATAACTCTACCCAAGAATTAATGTTCTAAATGTCCTAGGCTCTTATAGAGATTTTGAGTAACTACACTCGAAGATATAAATGCATGAATATGAGCTGAGAGCTTGTCGAAGGTCTAATTGGTGCGGATAGCAATCTATCTCAGCAGAGGAAGATTATTACCAACAAATGGAGTAGGAAGTCAGGATGAGGAAAGCAACAAAATTAACACTCACAACTCCCGAAGCGAAGGAAACTAGAAATCCAATTCAACTCAAGATGGCTTTTGCAATGCCAGGAACCTTTATTTATAGATGTGGAACCATCTTGAACCTCCCATTAATATGTCCAAATTCATTCATAGCAGAAGACGAAGGATATTTTACAAATATAAAAAATAATCGTACATCAATCTCCTCATAATGTGCTAGGATTTGATAATATCCCAACTATAAAAAGTATTCAAAGAAGGATCTTCCACCTGATCATATAGGATTTGGTAATACTTCCAATTGATTTGATGTAGTTCTTTAAATCTCCCTGAATTTGATGTTGTCCGCCACATATGATGATATCTTTCAAGATTTATTTTCCTAATCTGGTTAGCGAGCTAATACTGACTTAGGTCTGATTAAACTGTGAAACCCTTTTGCTCCTTTGATCAGCTTTTCACACATACAGGGTCAAGTAATCTCAGCTCAGTCTTTCACACATGCATCACTGATTAAACTCAAAACGTTGATTTTGGGGTAAGATAAATCATCTGCATTCTGAGCATGTATGTTTAGGTATATTAGTTATCATACCGAGTAAACACTGACTCCCACACAGACATAGGAGGAACAAGGAATGGCAGGAAGTTTGATGAAAGTTTTAGAAGATTAGAATCTTTTTAAAGCAATCTAAGGTTTTTCTTGTTTTCCCATATTTCCTAGGAGGCCAGGACTTCTAGCGAATCATTATATTTTGAGAGTACCTCATGTTAGAAATCTGCAAATAAAGGAAGGATTTCTTTAAGAAAGTAAGAATGTAAATATTAAGTGACATATTCTTGTTCAGATTTAACTCAACTTCACTTTGAGGTGGATTTCTTGGTAGTTTCTTTGATTTCTCTATGCTTCCTGTCACCTTTGTAATTTCTCCATAATGATCTATGCACTATGAAATCTGCACAGATGAGAAAACAACATGGTGATGATCGCTGCTTTAATAGATGGTGAAATATCTAAATTTGTCTCAGATAAGATGTCTTGTATGTGCATTTGCATCCCCATAATTTTATAATGCCTTCATCTGATGTTTTTGGATCAAAACGGGATCGAGATAGAATTTCGGACAAAGAATAAGAATGACCACATCACTGGGAGATATAATTGTCCAGATCTTCATCTCTAAGTTGCAGCAGGATAGATAAATTTGAAGTTTGCTAACACACTAGAGATTTTTTTTTTTTTTAATGGAAATTGTATTAACAAATAATCTTGGACAATTAATAGAACCATGTTTTAGGATTAATAATGATAATTAACAGGCCTGCTATGTACAGAACCTTAAGCGGCTAAACATTAGGCATTAGATTCATCTTCACAATGAAGATGATAGGTTACCGGTCTTTTTACCCTAAAAGTGGGGGAAGGGGTGTCAATTGTATAAATATAATGTATGCTTCAGTACAGATAAACATATGTTACATAAATAATCTTATTTATTTTATTTTATAATATTAAAACAAACATGGGGATCAGCCTTATTTTTATATTCAGGCATGGACAATTATGAAGTTTCCAACTAACCACGTTGTTTTTTTCCTTAGAACTTAAAAAAGTCTTTAAACCAAAAGACAAAGTTACATCCTACAGGATCATTTTCCTTGTCTTACCTCTGCCCTCCCCCATGTAGCAGCAAAATGGAGATATAAAATGTCTCAATCCACTATAATGCATACATGGGCAACAAGACCTTGGAGTAATTGCAATTAAGCACCATCAATGAGAGCACAGACAGTGATGCTACCAGGAATTTGGGTTCGTAATCTTATGTTAGCTAATAAGGAGGATATGAGTATGACAAATCATGGTCTGTTGAAAATTTTCACAGATCATCAACTTGGCAAGGGAACCAATTTAGTGTTGTTACCATGTTCATGGTTCATACTCATCTGCCAAACCTTGGATCTCTGCTAAAAGCATTAAGAATTATCCAACGAATAATACATTCTCCACCAACATAGCCCACAGATCATGTCGCAATCAAGGAAGAAGAAAACATCTTTACAAAGAAAACCCTTTTCCACAATTAATGCATTCCATGTCAACAGGTCAGAATATAGTACAAGAATTTGTATTTCTCTACATTATGTGTGCAGCTCATATCATATCATGTCATATGTTTCAGTATATACAGACAAAGGCCAATTCATAACACAAAGGAATTGTACCATGTTTCACTGTACTAAATGTATACAACCATCTTGCGGACCTTGGTTTCTACTTCGGACAGTCAAACTCTTCCCTATTAACTTCTGTTCTTTCTTTATAAAGATCTGGAGAATCATTCTACAAATTCAAAATGGTAACAACAGAAATTTGTTATTTTAAATCAGATAAAGGTTAAGATTGTGATATCCCAATGATACTCCATGCTGTTCCTTGTAATATGAGCTTCTCATAATAAACAATATCTGTATAACACTTAAAAATATGTTGTTGATGTATAATTAGTCGTGTACTGCCACTTTGAACTAAAAATTACTTGAAGCTATGTGACGAAAGTGTTCAACAGAACTAATCCTTTGTTTTATACCAAGGATGGATTGGAGGGGTGATATATAAAAGAGAAAGGATGGATGAGGGAGAAGATGGATAGAACATCCATCCATCCTTTCACGTGTTTTGATAAAATATAAAAAGATGAATGAGAATGATTTCTCCTCTATTTTGATATAAAAAGAATGAAAGGAATGATGAATGAATTTTTATGATATTTTTACTAAACTACCCTTTAACAAAAAATATTATTATTATTATCAATTTATAACAATTATTCATACAAAAAAAGTAAGCAATATATAAACTTATAATCTTTATAATTTATATTTATATAATAATTATATAAATATCTAATTTTAATTTAATATAATTAAATAAATAATTTTATAAATTAATTATTAATTTATTTATTTATATATATTCATTTTATAAATAACTAATTAATTTATAATTTAATTTAAATAGTTAATTAATTTTATACAAATAGTTAATTAAAAATAATAAGTATAAATAAAAAAATAGAAGATATTTCTAATTATTTAATTATAATTATAGAAATTATGTACTAAAATAAAAATATAATAAAATTTAATAGTATAGGATTAATAGTATAGATAAAATAAAAATATACGTAAATAATATGAATGAAAAAATGAAGAAGTATTATAGTTTTGTCAAAAAATTAATGAAGGATAATTTTGTCAATGCAGAAATCCTAGCTCACGTACCCCATCCATCCTTTCTTGTATTTTTTCAAATTAGGAGGATACAAATTGATGGGCAGAATGAATGAATAATCCTCCCTTTTCATCCACCTCTCTAAAACTTATAATTCTCTTTTTTCATCCACCTCTCTAAAACTTTTAAATCAAACGGTAGATGGAGACCATCCATCCTTTCAATCATATCCATCTTCCCTCTCAAAATCCGAACAAGACATAGGGTAAGTGAAGATATCTAAGATGACTTAAAACTATAAATTTCTACGTATTAGTTGCAAACTATATTAGTTGCAAACTATATATGTTCGATAACATATGTATATGTTAATGTGGTCTATATTATAAAGGAAAGTCGTGGGCAGCATATCTTTTAACAGACTTGCACAATTCAGCATGATAGGCATACCATGCTAGCAGTTGACATACATGGGCAAGCGATACTTTAACCCTTGCTCTCTTTTCAAGCTCAAATCAAGTGGCAGGGTGTTGAAATGCTATCTAAAAGAAACATATAATGTGAATCAAGTTAAAGAACATCCACTGAAAGCTGTGAATGAAATACAATTAGTGCAAAGGATGCTTGAACTTGATATGCAAGACACTCTTTATTAATTATTTTAGGGTACATATTACGGATTTGATTCTTTGTTTGATAGAGATTTAAAGCATTGTCTTATTTACTGGTGATTATGTTGGCCCAACAATAGTCCTAGTGGGAGCTTATTTTCCTTAGTCTTATAAATTGTCACCACGCATTCCTTCAAGGGCACAACCATATGGTCACCATAACACCTCACCTAAAAGAGATTCAACACTTTAAAAAGCAAGAAGAGACGCGTCATTAATCTCTGACTAGGGCCAGCGTATGGGGTCATTAAAACCTCCAGAATTAATTTTTCTTTGTTTTAGAGCAACTTGCTTGCATATGTTTAAATTGCTACTAGTAACGTAGGCATCCTCAACGGCCACAAAGCCTTACAGATCACATGGCAGGACCCTAAATTCCAACTTTACTCTTTCATAGGAAGTATGAGGATAAGCAATCAGATCCTCCAAGGAAATGGTTGTTGTTTTCACCAAACACAGTCATTGCCAATAAATCTTAAAGTTATTGCGGAAATAATTATTTTCCTATACTTAGTCACTTCCCTTGAGTTCTCTTCAAAAATCAAGTTGATGTTTTGCCCCATTGATAAAAAAAAACGATTCCATCTTATCAATACTGAAACATTTTTTTTTTTTTGAAGATTTGCGTGGTTCGCTCAAAGGCTGATGCATCAGATTCTGTAATGGCCATAAATCAGAAAGATGACATAATTTTGCATCAAATAACATCAAAGCACAAGGATTTCTCGTACTGATAGCAAGATTTAAGTACCTCATTAAGAATGTGAAGAAGATGGCATGCAACAAGCAAATTTAACATAACATAGAAAGGGATGATAATGAGAATGTGCCCACTAACATGATGAATAAGGTAGATGAGCTAACCAAATGAGTCCACAAGATAATCTCTGTGCTAAAGAGGGTAGAGAGAGTTCATGGCTATACGCGGAACATCTTTTCCTCTATCCAAAATAGAAGAGAACATGAAGTTTCCCAAAATAATCGACTATTCAACCTAATCTGCAAATGCAATGACCATGAGAGCATACTGCAGGTCATGTAAATTTCATTTAGCATCATGTTGTTTTTAAATAATCATCAGCCCCCATGCTGCTGGTTATTAATCCCTACCAGCAACTCCAAAAATTCCAGGTCATATATAATAAAAGATAATGGAGTATAGCAAAGGTCTAGGAGACTCCAATAAGGAGAGGTATTCAATCTGTGCTGGAAAAGAAGGACAAGACTTGAGATAACATGGATGGAGGTTGTGAAGCACCATGCTGATTCAAGTTTTTCAACCACAATAGTAAAAAAATAGTTCCCAAATCCAAATTCCAACCACAATTTGCAAATGACAAACTTGCAAATCAGCATTATTCAAGTTTTTCCCCATATCCGTTGCCTTCTTGTTCTTCAACTTGAGGAGCACCATACTGATTTCAATAGATTGTATCTATGAAAAAGCAACACAAAAGAAACATGCAGGAGAATCAAAAATAAATTAAAGGGAAATAAAAAACTAGACGCTGTTAAAGAGATCTTGCCTGCTCAACAAAGAGAAAAGCTATTATTTTCTCAAAGTTTCTGTGAACTTCATAATTACCCTCCAAAGATCAAAGTGAATACATTTACCCATAGATGGAATATTAGTAGGACTTCCCTGTAAATACATCTTCGGCTTCACATGGCCAAAGTATATATCATTCTTAAGAAAGACACAATTAGCATTTATAAAAGATAGAGAAGATGATTGGCAAAGAACAAAAACAAAAAGTGGGATCAGAACATGAATGTGGAGATTGCAAACCCAAAGCAAACAGAAGATGAGTTGATATTCTACCTTCTTCTGGAGAACTTTCTCTCTCACCATAGCATCTCACTCTCCTACAGCTTGGGAATGGACAAGTTAGATCGTTTTAAAAAACAATGGTGGAAATACAGTGAGTATTTGGACTGACAAAAAGACATCATAAGTTTGAAAGTTGAAAATCATGATCAGGATCACCCACTTGATAAATATTGCAAACCATATTATCCACTTACTGCATGAGAACATTGACCAAGGAGAACGGTGGATTACATTTGTAAACTTTGGACAGAATATATACAGTAGACTCCTTATATGCTGTGAATTATTTGAAGAACAAGGAAGCAAAAACTTCTTCCAATAATATCATTTTCCTATACACTTTAAGATGTCATTTTTGGAGGGAAAAAGCTCAAAGCTGCAGTAAGACATTTTCTGTGGCATTCATTGCACTTCTATGGATTTTTAAGTTCTTGTCACAGGCCACATGTCTCTTGCAGTACTTGCATCATGTTTCGACAGACAGAGAGAAAGCAGTGATGACTGTGACCACCATATAGGCATATAATGGTTCAAAGCTTCCTATTCTAGCTCAACTCATGTCCATGGAATATGACAGGGACTTGGACAATTGGCATTCCAAGTAAAAGTCCTTAGACACAATACTATCATTCATCTAATTTAGAAAGTGAAAGGCAAACCCATTTACAATATTATTAGAAATTTCAAGACAATGCAGCAAGTAGATAGGAAAACAGCATCATTCATACATGTAAAAATACAACTCAGGTAGCTTCAACATAAATAGACTATCCAGATCATGGGAGAAACTATTTACCTTCTCTAGGAACTAAAAGGATGAAAAACAACTACAAGAACCTTCAAAGCAATATCCAAGTTGGCAATAGTTAACATAAAATGGCTGCTTTCTCCTACAGAGCATAATTGATGTTGCACTCATGTGCTACCAGGAGCATCATTGCTGCCTGCTGGCTTGCGATTAAGATAACGTATGACAGCATCTTCAACCCTATTTAATTCCACAAGCAAAGTACTATATTAGTAAATGAATATAAAGAAACACACTTGCGAAAGGATAAAAATGCATAAAATAAAAGCCTACCATGGTTGGTTATAGAAGTCAGAACGACGTTCCCTTTCAGCATTACGACTTGCTTCCCCAGCAACAAGCTTCAAGTCCCTACTCTGAGAAGCAATCAAAGTGTTTATAAACTCCACTGGAGACTGACTGAACCCAAGAAAGAATGCCCTCCTCCTGCGGTGCTCATGAATTTTCTTAATAGAAGCACAAATAACTTCATCACAGGCCTCAATTTCTTTGTGTTTCTCTGTATTGGCAAGGAAGGCTGACATTTCTTTCTGCAGTGGGAAAGGAACGTCGACCAGCACGTCATAGCAAGCATTGCCCACTGCACCATTTCCTGAAAGCCTGATCTTATGTTCTAAATGGATTGGTTGTGGAGGAGACAAATGCGGCGAGATCTTCTGTGACACCATGGCAAACTTCATCTTGTCTTCTCCAAACACCTTCTTCAAAGGTGGGTCACAAGTAAAATACGATGCATCACTAGGGTTCTGCAACTTCTTCGCCTTGACATACTGCCATATCCCAGCTATAATTCTAGCTCGTGTATCAACCTCAATGCCAAGAACCTCCATCAATGCAGGCGATAGTTTAAACTTCTCTGGGTTATAATTCATCTCCAGTCTTATACTGGCAGTGAACTCCTTGTCTCCCTTCCGCTTGATCTCAAAGCCCTCATGTGGTGCTGGCGAGCGCGAGTTCTCCCATATGATTGTCGGGTTTTCCGGGTACAGCACCGAGTCCAGAGCAATGGTGACTCTCTTAAAGAAAGACGAGAACTTGGGGTACATAGGATTGGGCTTAGGCAGTCCACCGACAGGGTCTGGATCCACGCCATCCTCTAGTATCCTACCAATGATCTTGAGTGACCACGACGGAGGCTCGGCATTCTTTGGCTCCGGAATTGTGCGCGTCTGGTTGGCAAAGGTATTGAAGACATAAATCCTGAGGGTCCTTTGCATGGAAGGAGGGTTTTTTAAGGCTTCCTGGATGTCAATCTTCTTCCTTGAAAGGGCTGCATCAACCCGGGCTTCGAATTCAAGCAACTGGGTATAGAGGGCGGATTCAGGCAAGAGGGCAGCAACCCGGTCCGGCAGCTGCTTCTCCGGAAGCTTGCGCTTCTTCCTCCGGGCAGCCGCGGTCAGCTCCGCAGACTTGAAGCTAGGAGTGGCAACGGCAGGGAAAGGCGCCGGGATGCGAGTGGGGGGCTTCTGCGGGGGCCTTTTGGCGGCCGACATGCCTGGGGTGGAGAAGGAAGGGGAGGAGGCTCCGACGGCAGCGAGCATGGCGTTCTGGGTCTGGGAGCTGAGCTGGACCTGGAACGGTGAGTGGACCTGAGACTGGGGCGGGGTCTGGAAGAGGCCTTGGAAAGGGGAACCACCCGATGCCTGAGGCAGCGAAGGAGGGCGGAGATGGGAGGGCTGGTTGGCCGCCGGCGAGGCCATTCCGGGGTTCCCCAGGGGGGGAGGTCCCCCGATTGCCCTCGATTGGTTATTGCTGTTTGACGCCATTCGATGCAAAAAAACCTAACTGCAGAATCCAAAACCCTACAAAAAACGAAAAAAAAAAAATCTAGCTTGAAAGCGCTTGGAATCCCTTCGGGCAAGGGGAAAGAAAAGCTCTGAGACGAATGAAGAGAAACCCTAATCGATCGGACAAGAGATAAAGCGAGATTGCAGAGAAGACTGAGAGGGAAAAGCTCACCTTTTGGGGGACGCTTGGAGATTGGTGGTGGTTTTCTAGAGAAGCACGAGAAAACGAGATCTATAGCAAGGGTTTTCGGAAGAAAGAGAGGAACTTTGGTTTCTAAAGCTGCTCTCTATGACCACCGTCTCCATGGCTCCAGACCGGGCAACGCAGTGACCGGACAATGGAACGAATTAGCCGGGGGCATTTGATTGGAATTTGGGTTGGGCTAACCTGTTAGTTGGGTTAGGTTAGAACAAGTTTATCGAATTGGGCTAGTCTTTATGCCAAACCCCTCGTACATCCGGATCGGGGTTGTATCATTCGCGCGAAGGAAGGTGACGCGAAAAGAAGGATTCACCTTCTTTCGCGCGAGGTCACCGTTGGATCACCCGTTGCACAGCTATCAAAGCGCGCCGAATTCTTTCATTCATCAGCTGCACGTATCCTAAAGTAACCAGTGGATAATCCAACGATCGGTTGCATGAAGGAAGGTGAATCCTTCTTTTTGTGCGAATGATACACCCACATCCAATAGGCAAGAACGTTTGTTAGCCAATTACTTGTATAATCTAATATATACATATCAAAATGAAAATTTCTCAATGGAGAAGCTTCAATTTGACATGCGGCAATAACGCTGCGGCGTTCATCCACCATGTTGCAGCTCTCACGAAAGAAGCAAGCGCTCAGCAAGACGCTCGCACAGTCTAAAAAAAAAAAGTTACGTTGTCTTGAGTGGTCGAACAAAGAAGCTTGAAGCATGACGGTGGTCGAGGGATCAGGCCGTCGCAGCATCTGTGACGACGGTGGAGGATGTGGACATGATCTCTGTGCAAAACTCTGATACGAAGGATCAGCAGGATGGAATTGTTGCCGTGGCTGGCAGAAGAGAGCTGGAGAAGGAGGATAACGATGGGAGCAGGAGTCACACCCAGGTTGTCACCTCCCTTTCCACATTGCAGTGCTCGCGGAAGCTCGCATGAAGAAGCCAAGGGAGGAGAGGGAGGCAGAGGGGTCCGAGAGACAGGATGGCAGAGGCAGCGGTGAGGGAGGAGAGCAGGAAGTTGGGGTTGACAAGTAAATCCAATTCCCTATGTTTGTTGTTTCTCTCGAGGAGGTGTTGGGTTAGTGAGCTATAGATGCATCAACATCTATAAGAACCATAGTGAGAGGGGCTTAGTTGATATTATGCAAGAGGCAAATGGCATAATTATCCTTTAGTTTTTCAAGGTTACAACTTACAAATGCATAGTATCCCTTCTCAAGGTGATCATAGATATTGATCTAATTGAAGTGTTTGCCAGATGGATTGAGTGCAAAAAAAATAAACTTGAGAATTTAAATTATCTTCTTCTATGCATTGAGAGGGTGAAAGAAGGGATTCACTGTGTGAAGAAGTTGGGATAGCACCGTCAATCACTATTCATCCAGCAGAGCGGCGACAGCAAGATCCAAGAACATCCATCCACTCCGAGTCTTTATATAACTCGATGATACATGTGGAAGCTCGCCATGCACCAATATATCACCCATTTCTATCATGCTTTCTATCCCTAACTCATACTCCACTCCAGTCTCTATCTCCTATCCTGGCTGGAATAGTAGGTTACCAACATCCCTTCTAATTAGTAATATCTTATAAAAGATATTTGAGACATAATTTAAATTATAATTATTATGATATATGAATGTAAATAACTATTATTATTTGAATTTTAGTGGTTATATATAATAATAAAAATAATAATTATTATTTCCTCCTTACAGCAAAGTGAGAAGAATGAATGATAATATAAGAAAGAGGGCGAGGATTTTAGAAGGAGCTAGATGGCAAGAAGCCCCTGTAGAATCCCAAAATTAAAAAAATAAAATAATTTATAAATAACTTATAATCCATACAATACATAAAATATATTTTTTTATTATTTTAATTATTTTTAATATATATAAAATAGATATTAATAAATCAATAAAATAAATTTTTTTTAAAAAAAATTATATCCCGTGCATGGCATGGGGTTATGTAACATCAATAATGGTTAAAATATTTTGAGGTATTCAAAAAATATTTTTAATTTTCTTCTTGATGTAGAATTTTTATTCTTAAAGGGATATTTATATTATAGGTGAATATAGAGCCTAAATATCCAATATCAAGATTTATTTTGTATTTGATACTTAAAATTTACTGATAAAAAATAAATATATATTTTAGATCATTAAAAAAATAAAAATTTATATATAAAATATTTTAATATCACATCTCTTACTTATATCCATTATAATTTTTATTTATTTTTATAATAAATTTTAATTTGATTCTATTCTTTTTTGTTCTTTAGATATCGATTACAATTTCATGTAGAGGATTATATTAGATTTACATTATTTGTTCTTTTCAATAAAGTTGCTCAATGATTAATTGACAAATCAGCTAAAGAATTATGTATATATAAAATATATAAATATATATTTTATATTTTATTTATCCAATAAATTATTTGATGATATCAAGTCATGTATTTTTTTCATGCAGAAAGATGACGATTCTATTATTTTTTTAAAATAATTTTTAATGATGTATGCAACGAGCAGAAGATAAGATAAATCGAGAAAAATTTATTATAGATGATATATTTTTATTCTTTTATATAAATAATTATATTTATATATTTTTTTTAATAATTGATAACTATTTTTTTTTTATAAATTGAAGTAGATGATGAAATTCTTAGTATTGATATGATTATGAAGAAAAGAGATATGCATGGGATGCAAATAAGTGGTTATATTTTACTTAATGATGAGAATTCTAAAATAACTATACTAAAAATATTGATTCAAGAAATGATTTTTCTATCAGTAAAAGATAAAAATGATTATATTACTTCTTACTATCACATTATTTAAACAATCTGATTTATATTTCTATTTAGAACATTTGATATCATCTATGATGTCTCATATATTATATTAAATTTTTTATTTATAAAAATATTATTTAAAAAAAATAATCATATGTCATGCGGATGGAGTTCTAAGCCAGTCTTTTTTTTTATATATATAATATATATATATATATATATATATATTTTTTTATATATTATATATATATATATATTGAAAGGAAGTGTACAGTCCATTTTAAAGGGATGCGCATCGTCTATCCTCTTTGCGCCATGTGTCGCGTATCTTTGAATCGTTGGATGTGGCCTGTATCCAATGGATTCCATGCTTAGCTTCAATTACACGTGGGAACCCCACGTTGCCATGCCTGGGCCCATGCCACGTGTGGACCAAAAAAATTGGGAAATGGATGGATCTGCCTATGATAAGAGAGAATGGTTACTTTAGGACTTAAATAAAACCATCCAAAAATCTGCCCATATGAAATATAATAGAAGAGTGGGTGGGAGTTACACAAAAATTCTCTTCCAAAAGGCCATTCGGAAATCTCTTTCATTCTTGATGGACTTAGCATTTGGATTGTGAAAATTAGATATTTTTCAACTGAATAACCACACTTAAATTCTATAAAAGCACGTGATTTAATCGTGATAAATTTCGATCCAAAACTTCATCATAAACTCATCTATTTTATATTCTTCAATAGTATCAGAGCCAATAGATTGAATCCGTGGCTTCTAAAAATGATTATGTTATATTTATGAATGATTAAGTGCATGTTTGCCATTTTTCTTTAAACGTTTCATTTCAAGCTTTAAAGAAACCCCCTCATGGCATCTCCACGTAGAGTTATCCAATTGCTATGGTTTTTAAGTATGTTGTAGCCTTCAGTAGCTATTCAATTCTGGAAAGTTTTGTCTCAAATGGATGGTTGTACGTAAAGTTCTAACTCAAACAAATTTTAGGTTTCATTTTAATTCACTTGTCTCTATGCACATTATAAAATAAACAATGAAACTTGTACCATTTGAATGTTCTTTGAATAAGCTTCCTATTGGTATAAAAAACATTAAATTTGGATATTACACTAATTAGGTGTTTATTTATGATCGAAATCAAATCGGAATAGGAATCGGAATAGATTGGAATCGAAATCAGAATGACCTAATCCCCCGAAGTATTTAGTTTATATCTAGAATTGAAATCGGAATAGATAATTTTATTGTTGTTGCTGATTCATACAAATGTAGGAATCGGATTCAACTCAAATTTTTATTTTTATTTTTAACTAAAATTTTTAAAAATTAATTATTTTAAAAATTGATATTAAATAAAAATTAAACATAATAATAATATCTTTAAATTTTTAAAAATAATTCAATAGTAATAATAATAATTTAATATTTAAAATTTTTTTATTTATCTTTTTATTTTCTTTTTTTGCTTTTATCATTTTTTTCTCTCGTTTCTCCCCCTCGTGGAGCCTGAAACCCTCGCCAGCCGCCCAGGAAATGTACCTCCGGTCGCTCGGGGCCCGCCCCTCCGGTCAGTCATAGAGGTCATCGACTCTGGACCCTCGGCAGCTGACGGCCCTCCAGTTGATCGGCATCTCTACCACCCGGGACCCCTGCGCCCTCCCCTCCCCACACGACAACGTCGCCCTATTCCGCCACCTCGTCTCCCTCCGGCTCACCAACTGCTCCCGACGTCGACCTCTCCTCCACTGCCCTCAACGCCCTCTCCACCCTCCACTCTCTCTCCCTCCTTCGCTGCCCTATCTCCGTCCCACGCTGTTTACCCACCTCCTTCGCCTCCTCTCTCCGCTCCTCCTGCATCTCCTCCCTCCCTTCTCACCGGTGTCTGGCTCTCCCATCTTGCCAACCTCACCGACCTCGTCATCGTCGACGTCCCATCTCTATCTCTCTAATTTCTTTTTATCTGATTCCATGGGAATGAGATCTCAATCCATTGGGGAGAGTTTGGATTGGATTGGAGAGGAATTGGACCATTCCTATTCCATCTCGGAATATAAATCGGAGTGGAACTCCCCCCAACCAAATGGCTGGAATGGGAGTCACTCATTCCGATTCCCATTCCAACCAAACATGCCCTAAAAGTTATAAAGGTCTGAAGTTCAGTGATTATATTGTTCTATATTGAACCTATTGTATCTGTCGAACAATGGAATGTTAACCATGTCTGTAATAGGAGAGCCCAAAGGCTATTCCTGTTGGATGATAGGACCATGTGTTTTGACTTGCCAAGATACCAAATTATCCAAATCTAGATTTGGCCTGGAGAGATGAGTTTTAACCACTTGTACATGCAAACATTAATGGCCCCCTTCCACAACTCTCTGCCATAATGATGGCAATGGACGGTGGAGGTTATTTTATATATCTATTGATAAACTAATTTCATGATCATTTCCACTTTGTGTACATTATTTTTTAATGGGTCAGGATTGGATGATTAGTGGGTGCTTATTGAGTTACGATCTTATAGGTTCGTGACTAAGTCTAAGAAGGATATTGGTTCATGTTCATAAAACTCTAGAAATCAATATTACAATTTTGATTGGAATAATATTCTTTAAGCTTGTTCTCTTCGACCTTGTGAGTTTAGATTATATGAGTTATTAAATCTAATATATATGTGTTTACTTTGTAATTAGAAATAATTGTACCGAAAAGGACAAAGAAGTGCTTGAGAGGTCAACATGGCAGAAACAAGTTGCAATCAATTATTCATATAAAATGAACCTGGAACATAGTATGGCACACCATCTTTCTATCTTGGATGATAAATTTAAAGTATTGAAAAATAAAGATTATGTTGTTTAACCATTCGAAAGGGCAGAAGCCTTTTGGAGGTCCATACCAAAGTTTTGGTCTAAGATTTTTAAAAAACATGTATTGAAAATTGCACTATTTGTGACTGAGGATCTGCTATTGGGATTAAAGAATGAGTATAACTGTCATTATATGACAAAACTATTAAGATGGATAAATGCTCTAAATTATATGTTAATCTCCACGCTGTTAGACATATTATATATGGCAAACCTGTGATAGCCTAATGATGACAAAAGGTAGTCTTGGGCATTGCACATCGAGTTGAATATGATAATATTATTCTAGAGCCATGGTATACTAAGAATGAAAAAAATGACTAAATAATATCTAGTAGTCGTACTTAAACTCATAGGACATTATATATAGCTGCTTAGTTATTCATTTTTAATGTAATTGAGCATATGTAAATATTTGTAAGCACTTGAATGCTAATGTTAATATTAGTATATTTATTTTTCATGAATGGTATCATTATGTATTATATGTTGTATGGTTGATTGTTGCATGTCTTGATAAGTATTTAATTGAATGGGAGTTCTAGAACTGTTAGAACTTAAAATTTGCAAGATGAATACTAAGTTAATGATGCCTCAACATTCAAATATAAAAGATGATTAGGAATATAGTGACCTTTTGATTCTATATCTTATATTAAGTCATCATCAATTTAGTATGTTATTCTATTGCAAGGTCATGATGTATGTGCATTAAATATTGAAGTGCTAGTATTTATTATCAACATTGTTTTGTAGAATCAATGGCATCAAAGAATATTATTGCTGACCTGAATAAGAGTGAAAAGCTAGATGGTGATAATTATAATATCTAGCAAATAAAGATCCAATATATTCTTGAAGAACAAGAGGCACTGAAGGCAATTCACCACACCATGACTGACCATGATGATGGAAACACTATCCAAAATAGAAGAGATCAAGAGGTTTATCGAGCTTGGAAGAATAAAGATGCTTTTACTCATGAAATTCTGATAAGTTCCATGATCGATGATCTCATTAGTGAATGTGAACACTTACCTTTTGCTCAAACCATGTAGCTTTACTTTAAAGATAAATTTGGAGGTACTACTATAACTAAAATGAGGTAGTCGACTATTAAATTTGATACTTATAAAAAATGACCTAATCATACAATCAAGCAGCATCTAAGAGAGATGTCCAATATGATTAGAAATTGAAGACAGCTGGTCATACCCTTACTGATGAGCAGTAGGTTCAGAGAGTGATCCATCTTTTCACGATCATTTGAACACATGAAGGTCAATTTGACCCATAATGATAGCATCAAGATTCTTTAAGATGTGTTGCATCATGTTGAGCTAAAAGATGAGTGGCTTGGAGCTACTAATGCCACTGGACAAGCTATGTGGCCAAATCAAGCTAAAGAGGCTATTGGCGAAAGAAGTATAAAAATAAAGAAAAGAAAGAGAAAGAGATTGTTATGGACCTAGAAAGAACAAGTTCAAGAAAAATATGAAAGGCAAGCTTTGTCGAAGAAAAATGATAAGAGCAAGATGATGTGCTATAACTATGGAAAAATAGGTCACTTTGCTTATGAGTATGGCAAGCCAAAGAAGGTAGCACCTAAATCTATTTTTCTTAGTACTATTTATGTTTTTAGTACTATTTGGCTCATTGATTCTTTTTCTTTATGGATTATAGATTTAGGAGCCACAAATCATATAGTTGGAGATGGAACAGCATTTATAGAATATCGTCGAGTCTAAGTTGGAACCAGATGGGTATATGTAGAAATAATGCAAAAGTTGAAGTGAAAGGAACAGCACGTGCAAGTTGGAATTGCGTGGTGGCCATATCTTATTCCCATATGATGTTTGTATGCTCCAGGGATTCGATGAATTTAGTCTAAGTATCTATTCTTTTAGGTCTATGATATATTTTAAATTTTCATGGTCGATGTGTAGATGTTTATTGTGGATTGTTTACTATGGTGCTGGATACCTCTTAAATAGTTTTAGTATATTAGATTATGACTATTATGGTAGTAGTTATGCAAATAGTTATTTTTTCTTAGTTGCTTCTTCAAACAATGTTAATGTGGATGTAAAAACTTGGTATACAAGATTGGGTCACATTAGGCAAGAAAGAGTAAATAGGCTTGCAAAAGAGGGCTTGTTAGGTCCATCAAATAAAATTGACTTGCCTAGATGTGAATATTGTTTAGCAGGAAAAGCAACTAAGAAATCATTTGGAAAAAAATTAGAGCTAAGTTTCATTGTAATTAATTCATTGTGATATATGTGGCCCTATGAACGTGACAGTAAGGCATGATGCTTCATATTTTATCACATTTATAGATAACTTCACCCATTTTGATCATGCCTATTTGATTTCGCATAAGTCAGAAGTATTGGAATGCTTCAAATCTTATAAAACCTTATTGAGAATCAATTAAACAAAATGATAAAAGTTTTAAGAACTGATCGAAGAAGAGAATATCTATCTGAACAATTCAAATATCTATGTAATAACAAGGGCATAAAAATGTACTTAACTATTCTTGGGACATCACAACAAAATGGTGCGGTTGAAAGGAGAAATAGGACTTTATTAAAAATGATCAGATCTATGATGGTTCAAGCTAATCTTTTCATTTTATTTTGGGGACATGCATTGCTGACTTCTATCTATATATTAAATTGAGTGCTTTCTAAATCAGTTATTTTTACACCATATGAATTATGGACAGGAAGAAAATCAAATCTAACTCACTTTCGACTGTGAGGGTAAGCAGCTTATGTTCACGAGTGTTCCACAAGTATAGAAAATTGAGTCTTAGAGGGAAGAAATGTATCTTTATAAGATATCCTGAATATTCAAAAGGATATGTATTCATTGATGGACATTCAGATGGAGGAATAACTAAAATAGAATCAAGAGATATTATATTTTTAGATGATGATTTTTCTAGCAAGGATGAGACAAATATAGAATTCCAATTATTTGAGATGGAAGACCTTAACCATATATCAAAAATACTATTGAGGCAGAAAAAGAAATGCCTCAATCTCTTCATCCAAGTAGGAGCAATACATTATCTAATGATCAAGCTCTACATGTATGAAGAAGTACTCATCAGAGTATTCCTCAATGATATTTTGAGATCGAGGGAGAAACTTTTATAATAATTTCACATGATGAAGAAGAGCCTAAATCAGTAAGGGAGGCTTTAATATATCCTGCTAGAGAACAATAAAAAATTACAACAGAAAAGAAATTGGAGTTAATAAAAAATATTCATGTTTGAACTTGGTTGATCTGCCATAAGGATGTAAAGCTATTGAGAACAAGTAGATTTCAAAATCAAACATAAGGCAAATGGATTCATTGAGAAGTATAAGACGCGTTTAGTGGTGAAAGGCTATACCTAATAAAAAGATATAAATTATGAGAAATATTTTCACCAGTAGTACATTTTACATCAATTCTCCTAATCCTGACTATTGTAGCTTATTTAGACTTAGAGTTAAATCAAATGGATGTGAAGACAGCTTTTTTTAGTGAAAAATTGGATGAAAAAATCTACATGAAGCAACCTGTAGATTTTGTTGTTAAAGGCCAAGAAAATAAAGTTTGTAAACTCAAAAGATCCATATAAGATTTTAAACAATCATCTAGATAGTAGTATATGAGCTTTCACGGAGCTTTAGCATCCAATGATGTTGATATGATCGATGAACATTGTGTTTATGTCAAATGTCAATAAGATAAATTTGTGATTTTATCACTTTATGTTAATGACATATTGCTAGCTAGAAATGATAAAAGGTTTGTCAATATCATCAAAGAATGGTTATCTTCAAACTTTGAAATGAAAGATTTGGGAGAAGCTACATATATACTTGGAGTTTAAATCAATAGAGATAGTTCTAGAAAATTATTGACTCTTTCACAAGAATCCTATATTAAAAAATTTTAGAATGATTTAAAATATAAAATTATAATCCCATAGACATTCTTACTACTAAGGGCGAGTGCCTAAGCCTCGAAATATATCCTAAGACACCAAAAGAGAAGAAAAAGATGGCCAAGGATCCTTACTCTAGTGCTATTGGAAGTCTTATATATGTGGTATGTGCACTAGACCAAATACATATTATGCCATAGGCTTGGTAAGCCATTATCATTCAAATCCTGACAAGATGTATTGGAAGGTGCTCAAAAAGATCCTAAGATACCTCAAAGGAACTGCATATTATTCTATGTTATCAAGAAATTGGTTTGTGCTTAGTAGGACATTTAGATGCAGATTGGGCCGAAGATTGGATGGGTGAAATTACTTCTGGCTATGTTTCCTTACTTAATAATGACATCATATTATGGAGTAGGAAGAAACAAAATTGTATTGCATTGTCCATAATGGAAGCTAAATTTATATCATATTTAGCAACAGTGCAAGAAGCAGTTTGGTTAAGGAAGTTCTTACAAAGTTTATATATTAAAGAGAATATTACTAAACCAGTAACTATTTACTGTGATAGTCAAGCGATGATTGCTTGTGCGAAGGATCCTAAGTATCATGGAAGAACCAAGTATATAGATATAAAGAATAATTTTATAAGAGACATTGCAGCAAGAAAAGAAGTGGTCTTACAATATATTTCTATGCATCAAATGTGAGCTAATCTATTTACAAAACTAATACCAAGGGATGTGTTTAAAACACATGTAAAATCAATTGGTTTGTAGAAAATATGATGTACTATATGGTAAAAGACCAACAATCTTACATTATAATATTTTCAATTGACAAAATGTATGACTCTATTCCATTTATTAATATCTGTGTGATTGTATGGAAGAAAAGTATAATCATAATACTAGCACAAGCACATATGAAATTTTAAAAGATATGTCATCAGGCTGAGGTTGGCTATCTCACATGAGCAACCACCTCAAGCACTAGAGAAGCATGTTGAGATGAGATACATGTATACTTGTTTAAACCAAAGATATTTGAAAGAGAATTTAAAAGTGTATGTATATGTGATTTAAGTATCGCTCTGACTAAAAGTCAAAAATTGATCCATATTTATATGATTTATATTATTTTAGATGAACATGATGATTCACAATCATATTAGCCTATGATATAATACATGTCAGATACGAGATCTCTAATAGTTAAGGTGAATGGCCACATGGAGAACTCGGATTAAGCATAAAGAATCATCTAGACTAATATTTGTACAGTGTTTAAGATTAATATAAAATGAAATGACATACACTTCTTAGTGGAGAGATAACATTATAACACATGTTTCATACCATGTGTGCAAAGATGACCAATAAGGAAAGTAAGGTTAAAATTAAAGAAATTCCTGCATCCTCACTGTGTGAGTTCCTCGAAGCTTAAAATCTAATTTAACTTCAATATTATCCTTATAACTTTTGACTATACTTTGACATGACAGATCAATATTTGCTACTTTAGCATGTTTCCAATGATGATGGAATAATTGATCCTATGGGGCATGTCTAGAAAAGTAGTTGATTTAAAACTAATAAGTATGAGAATGAAAAAGAAGATAATTTAGATTATGTTGATTTATGTATTCACCAATCAATCAGTTATATCTTTCTTAGAAAAATTAGATATAATTGTTAATGCATTAAAAGATAAGAGGGGTTAAGTATAGCTTTCGAAGAATTAGTATATTTAATCCGACATAACTAAATATGTCTAGGGCATAGTGAGTCATAATATAATTTGAATTTAATTTATAGTTTCTATAGTGGCTATGTATCCCTAATAGATGCATAATTAGGCTTGCAGATGAGCTTGCGGGTTACACGATCTATTTGCTAGTATAAATATTATCAAGATAATAGAAATATTCTGCCAATCATGTGCGAGTGGAAAATATTGAAAATAGATGAATCCATCTATGATAAGAGAGAACGGTTACTTTGGAAATTAAATAAAATCACCCAAAAATTTGTGCATGTGAGATATAAAGAAATAGAAAAAAAGAGTGGGTGGAAATTACACAAAAACTCTCTCCCAAAAGGCTATTTGGGAATCTTTTTCATTCTTGGTAAACTTAGCATTTGGGTTGTGAAAATTGGGTGTTTTTCAACTGAGTAATCACACTCAAGAGTCCCATGGAAGCATATGATTTCATTGCAATAAATTTTGATCCAAAACTTCACTCAAAAGGTAATCCTAAACTCATCTGTTTCATATTCTTCATTTAATAATTTCATTTTTTGGATTGCAAAATTACACTTAAGCTTAGTATTATTATTTGAATTCAAATCAATAAAAACCATTCAAAAAAAGTTCAATTAATAAAATTACATCAAGCTTTTTGTAATCTATCGATATAATATTTATCATAAATTAGCAATCAAACTAAACCAACCAATAGATAGAATCTTGATTCTTGAGCAAACAACCATTAAAAAATATATAGCTAAACTTGTTGAAAATCAAACCAACTAAATAAATCATGCAACTATTACAGCATTGCCACTATCTATTGTCTCCCTCACAAACACATATACCACAGTTCACAAAATCTACTAATTATCCATAATGATTACAAAAGTCAAAAACAACCAACCACCAAATAAATTTTTAGTCTTTCAAATACAAATCAATAAATATGTGCATATCCTACATATAGTCCATAATTATAATATAGATATAGTATTACTACTAAAATAAAATAAAAAAGATAAACCTTCAAGCTTTCAATGTCAAACTAGTAGAGTTAATCGGTCAGCATCAACTCCAAGCCAACACTAGATGTGATTAAACCATAGTAATTGATATAGAAGGTTTCACTAATAGATTATCAAATTCTATAAATAAAAAAATAAAATAATTCATTAATTTAAACAAAATAATTTTAATTTGACGCTACCAAAAAAAATATAAGAAATAGAAGTTGAAAACTAGAATGTTATCTTGTTCAAACTTCTCAAGATCCTTCAAATCCTTTTGCACAGTAAACTGACATGAAGATTAAAGCCAATCTTATGCGCATATGAGTGCTTGCATGATCCCAGTGGTCAAAGAGCTCCTAAATATATCAAGTACTCTACCACCTGTGCTAAAAGCAGCCTTTGAGGCTGTTGTTAAATTGGAGACTGCTAACACATCTCAAGCCATTAGTGGGAGGATGAAAAATCAGAAACCATTAACTTTCCACCAAGCAAGGATATCAAAGTCCATCCCTTACGGATCAATGTCTTTATCTAGATACTAATCTAGCTCATTTTTACTATCTATGTGTCCAGATAGATGTTGATATCGTGTCCACATTATATTCTCAGCTTGGCCATCCTCAGAAGTTATGGTACTTGCTGAAGGGGTAGATGAATGTTTACTATATTTTTTTTCCAAAATAGATCTAAATAATGGGGGGAGTATATTTCTTATTGCATTCTTTAAATAACTCAAATGCTATCTCCTTCACTTTCTTTAACATATCCCATCTCTTTTCAACCCCATACATATCAACAAGTGCAAAGTTTGTATATGCCATCCTTCACCGAGGATCGAGAATAGATGTGATATAAATAAGCTTATTCATTTTGTCAATATTCTCCTAATAAGTATCATACTTAGTTTTCATTCTTGTAGCCATCAATCTAAGCTCCAAATTCTCACTTACATTCTATTGCTTTAGCAAGTAATTCATTCCACTAATCTCATTACAAAATGTGCTAGCAATGATATATTTAAAATTAGAAATCCACAATATCAAATCATAAAAATTTTTAAGAAAGACTATCACCCTCTTTGAATATAGCCCAATCACTAGTTGTAGGCACCCCTTCTAAACCATCATTATACTCTAAATTATGCTTGAATAAGGGTCAAGTTTTTCATCCCTTACAAATGCTCTCTCAAACTTTTGAGTTAAATTTTTCATCCCTAACAAATGCTCTCTCAAACTTTGGAGCAATCTTTAGTATCATATAAGTAGAATTCCATCAAGTAGGAACATCCATGCACAACAAACATTGTGATTGGATCTTTTCTATCTCAACACACTCCTTGAATTTAGCCAATCTACTAGGTGACTGTCAAATAAACCTCACTATAACTCAAATCCATTTCATCAAGTTTCCAATTTTCTTCAAACCATCAATCACGACAAATTAATCATAAGCCCAATACACTTCATATGGATGCATTTACATCCAAACATATTGGTCTCCCAATTCAGTATTTTCTCTTTTAAATATCAACTGCAACATTATTTGAGTTTGCATTATCGACAGTGACTATAAATACCCTATCAATTTTTCAGTCAAGACAACACATCTCTATTTGTTTACCGATCTCCTTTTCTCTGTGACTTAAAAGTGAAAAAAAATTTAGAATTTTGCTGTGCAGGTTCCAATTCCCACCAATGAAATGTGTGGTGATGCACATGTAGTTCCTCCATTGTATTGAAGTCCAAGGGTCTATTATGATACAAATCTTCTACTTAGAGTTTTTTAGAAAATTTTTCAATTCAACCTCTCATTTAGGTAGAGCTGATGACAGTCATGTATAACTATCCACTATAATAGAATATGAAATTTAGGATATAACACCACTATCAACTCCTTAAACCCCGCTCCCTCCATAAATTTGAATGGCAGCTCATCAATTATAATCATTTTAGCCAAAGTTTTTCTCGCAAGCTCCTCATCAAACTTCCAAGTACCAAGAACACCCTCCCTTTCATTTTCCTTCACTGATTGAAAATTCAACTCAGTTTGTTTATCATTTGCATTAGATGAATTCTATGCATATGTCTTGAGATAATTTTTTAATGAAGTGGTCTCTTTTTTTTAGTATCAGCATAAAAAATTTTTGAACAGTATCTACATATGCCCTTCACCTTACCATTTTCTTCTTTCCTCTCCAAGTGAAGCCATACTTCTGGCCTTCGTTGAATAGGCTTTGTCTTTTTGATCGAAGTTGCATTAGATTCTATTCTTGTAGGTGGGCATGCTCGTAGTGGTGGTATCATGTTTGAGCTAGCAATTGTTTGATGTGTGGGTATTTAATCCATCATCTATAAGGTCAAGTAATTTAACAATTAACCCATAAAATTATAAATTTGTTAATATCAAAAGCAAAAAATATTCAAAATTAAACTCTTATACCCTAATCCCTGATGGAATAGCATGACGAAGGTGAGGTGGTAATGGCGGCGGTGGTGGCAAAAGGGAGGAGGAGAGGAGCAAGGTAGTGGTGGTGGTGGAAGGGAGGGAGGACAGGGGTGAGGTGGTGGGCACTAAGGAGAAGGTTGGCAGTAGCGATGGAGAAGTACTGAAAGAGGAGGGCAAAGGAGGTGGCATAGTTTGAGGGTCTAAAGGCTGGTGGCGTTCGACGATATTGAGGAGTGTCGGGGACTAGAGGAGTAGGGTGAAAGCAATGTAGTAGCAGAAGGGAGGGGAGCGATGGGCAAGGTGGTGGGTACTGAGAAGAAGGAGGAGGTCAGCAGTGGTGATGGAAGAGGAGGGCAAAGGGGGTCACGTAGTTTGACGGTTTAAGGGCTGGAGGCATCCAATGATATTGAGTAGCACCAGAGACTAGAGAAGGAGGGTGAAGGTGAGGCGATGGCAGAAGGGAGGGAGGTGACGGGCAAGGTGGTGGGCATCAAGGAGGAGGAGTTTGGCGGTGGCGATGGAGAGACACTGAAAGAGGACAATAGAGGGGGAGGCATAGTTCAAGGGTCCAGAGGCTGGAGGCATTCAATAGTCTGACTTTCGAGTACTAACAGATGAGGAGAAAAGACTAGGTAGAACTCAGGATGTGAGGACAAGCCACAAGCTAATGACTGTTTTAAACCAAAAGGGATTATCAAATGTCTACTTTTAATTAACCGAAGTTATCAAATTAAATATCAAAAAATAAATTGATTAAAAAATTTCAATTCAATTTTAAACCAAAATCAAAATTTTTAGAAAAAATAGAACCAAACATCAAAATAATTAATGGTTTGGTTCGATTTTCGATTAACCGAACCATTTGCACACCCCTACTAAAATGGGCAAAAAATACGTTTGCTACTATAACATGTGAAAATATTGCGCATCCACGATGAGTGTTGCCATACATTAATTTTAAGAAGAAAAAAAAGAAAAGAGAATGAGGGAGAGAACCTACTCTTTTTTTCAAAAAAAAAAAATTATAGATTACCATCTCGGATAAGGCTTCATTTACTAAGCTCATATCGGATCAAAAAGTAGCATGCGATTCATCAGAAATCAAATTTATCAGCTCATGTCATGATTCATTATATATTTGTGGTTTGATAAGATGCAAATTTATTTTTAGAAAGAGGTCTATGGCTTATTTTCATTTGATTTTGGATCTTTTTCCTCTCTAAATCTCCAAATTCAAGCTTATTTTTCTAAATTCAAGTCTTTTTCTTGAAATCCAAGTCTTCTTTCACCAATCTAAAGTAGAAGAATAAGAAGAAATCCATTAGATAAGCTAAATTTTGCAAATTCTTATTTTTCATTTTCAAACTTGTTAAATGTTTTATAAAATCCTTTAAATGAAATAATATAAGTGCTATAAACCATATTTTCAAGCTTATCATTTGCAAGCAAATATAATAATAAATAAATTGTGTGATTGTGAGAATAGATCAATTGTAAAGACATTATAGATGTGGAAAATTTTGGAAGAAAGTTCTACAGTTGCTCCAAATACGAGATAAGTTCTTAAATATTTTTGGATTTCTTTTTTGAATGGAAAATATTTTTGGATTTTCACTTTTTTTAGTTAGATATAAGAGCTAATTAAATATTTGCAACATTGCTCTATAAATTAATGAGCAGTGCAAGTATTTTGAGTGGGTTGATCCTCCTACTTGCAAAGTGGGTATCCTTTTTAATGATGTTTTTTATGTCTCATAGTCTTGCTCATTCTTGATACCTTATAAAAATTTCTTGACTCATATAAATTTGGGTTTTTTACATATATATCATCTCAAATATTCAAATTTATATAAATATCCTTTCAAAATTGATATCTGCATGTACACCCTCATAATTTTTTTTTTTTGCATATGTATTCATATCATCTAACATTATTAAAAATTAATGGTTTAAAATTAAAATGACTAAAATATCCTTATGGATAGATATGTAAAAAAAAAATTTACAAGGATATATATACAAATAGCAATTTTATGATAGTATTTATATAAATTTAAATATTTTGAGGGCTAATTAACATATACAACTAAAATAATAAATTTATTTAATATATTAATTTATATAGATAAAATGATCTTTTTATCAAATGATAGATCAAAATTATTTTATTGAGAAAATAAATAGATCATAACCATCTATGTTTTTCTAATGTATAATAATATACTTCTAAAAAAAATATCTAAACCTAATATCAGATGAATAGCTTGTATATTTGCACAGAATGAACATAGTTGTAGATCTGAGCATTATATAATAATAAAAATTTATAATCTTAGTATATTTTGTTTTAAAATTTTTTATCAAAAATATCTTTGGAAAGTGTATAAGGTATATCATGTTGTTATATGATGGATATAATCATCCCATCTTGCATAAAATAAAATATAATATAGTATTATAATATATAAAATATTATATAATATCATCATCGTGTTGTTATATTATTAATATATTACTACATTATAGAGTAAGAGGCCTAAATCCATCTAGATGAAATAGATAAAAATTAAATTAGAATTTTTTGCATGTATATCCTTCTAAACATTCAATTTTGCATGAATATCCTCATAAAATTGCTATTTGTATATATACCTTTATAATTTTTTTTTTGCACATCTATCCATAAGGATATTTTAGTCATTTAAAATTTAAACTATTAATTTTTTAACGGCGTCAAATGATGTGGGTACAAATACAAAAAAAATAAGAGAAACGAAGGATATACATGTAAAATAAGTATTTTATGAGAGTATATATACAAATATTAATTTTGAGAAAAAATTTACGTAAATTTGAATGTTTAGGAGGATATACACGCAAAAAATCCTATAAATTTTGGATCAAATTCAATCCCATGTTTACATCAAAAAAGCCTTCTTTTGCATTCTGTTGAATTATCATGTTTGAGGCAACAAATTCAGCTTCATGTCTGCATCAAAAAAAATCTTGGGTTAGTTAATATCTACATTCTTTTTTGTTAAAATGCTAATAATTATTACATCAAAAAAACTTACTGCAAGCTTGAACTTTTCTCTTGCAGTAGTTTGCTACGACTATCCTCTCTCAGACTTCTTTGTTGATTTCCTCTCTCTCCACATCCCTTCCCCTTCCTCTTTTTTTTTTTGTTTTCTTTATGTTTTTGATCTTTGTGCCTTTTGGAAACCTTCATCTGTTGAACAAAAATGGTGAGACTTGCATGCTCTTTTCTTTTAACATAAGAAAGGAGCCTTACACTTTAAAACCAACCCCAAGCTTAAATTTGAACCTTCTTTGATTGGATGAGAGGCACAACTGTTTAGTTATAGCCCCCAATGCTATGTGATGCCATAATTGCAGAACTACTGCTATAGCAACCAGCAAAATTCTATGTTATAGCTAACATGCTATGCTGCAAAACAGGGCTTGTCTTAATGCTCAAACACTTTTTAAGGACTTGGTTTAGGTTGTATATTTCGCATGAAAGAATAATTGATCTTCTTTCCCAACATCGCCCATCAGATCACACTCCACACAGATCTCAAAGCACTCCAAACCCTTCTATTTATCCACTTGCACATATCTCAAAGCAACTATTGCGTGATCCAATGGTGAAGTCATGCGCAGGAAGGTAATTCCCTCTTTTGTGCAAAAGATACAATCCTGTCCCTTTAGGAACTAGAGGTTCCAAGTGGGTGATGCATTTCCATGTGTTTGGGCCTAGATAATTAGAGTATGGGTTAATCTCTCACTCTCTATCTTAAAAAAAGAAAGGTACTGGCATACCTTGTGATGATTTGATTAGTGCAATTTACAGATTTGGTGCTATCCATGATTGTGCAGCATGGCATGGCAGTGATAGGGAAAAATTTTGGACTTAGAATTAGGCTTCCTTAAATTTTGCTTTGCCAAGTCAAAATAAGACATCAGACTTTGACCTCACAATGGAAGGTTTTGAGAGTCAAACTACATGGCATCCTAGCACTCACATAGCAATTTCTGGCATCAAGAGACTAGCATTGCTTTCCCACTGTCATGAACAAGGGCAGACAAATAATAAAAGGTTAAATCTCCAGTGATCGATACACCCATTACAGTTGACAGATATAGATTTCAACATACATTATTGAGAGTTTAATATGCTAGGATAAGAAAAATAAAGAAAAACTTGTAAGAAAGAATCCAACAGACTCAATTATATGGCATCTACATAAACAACTAAACGCAAACACTCATGGAGAGACATCTAAGAAGAAATCAATCTTATATGAATGAAATGGTGATCAAGACCTGCTTCCATAATTTATTTGAGGACAGACTTATTTCCATCATTATCGGTAGTATATCTGCTTGTATTTTTTGATGTACCAGTTACTGAGTCAATGCTTACATGTTACCGCCACCAGATTTGCCATCCCACCTGGTTGATAGGTTTATCAGTCAACTAATTTATTGATAAGTTTTATGTTGATCAAGTTTACAGCATATGAGGCCGTCCCAATATTTTGACTTGGGCTGAGGCATGTCAGCGGAAGCATGGTCTGAGCTTAATTATGGAATAAGCCTTCAATATTTGAAGTTAAATTACTTTTGGACTGACTCATATCAACTCGAGGTGCATCAATGGTGGATGATGTCTCAATTTAATCAGTTTCGCACCCGTTTGATCGGTGTTTTACATTTAAAACCCATTAATCAGCAAACTTAATGATATTTTTGGCTCTTGGTTTTGGTGACCATTTTATTCTCAGTCCTTGCCCTATAAATGTATGTAAATTGGGCATAAGTGTGTATGAAAACAAAGCAAAATTATGTAAGAGAGGCTTGGGCTAGTTGTTAGATGAAAGCTGAGTAAGGAGTACTGGTCCTAAAACAAATAGTTCAGGGGCTACCTATAGATAATGACTCCTTGTTACTCCAGAGGTGGTGGGGAACATGCTACCTCATGTATGATATCCGGTTAAGAGATGTTAGTCATAAGGATATGGCCACCCATTCAGAGAGAGAGAGAGAACACACACACAAACATACATACATAGATATAGAGAGAGATAGATCCAAGCAAGAAATTGCAGTCTGAGTGCAATTTGTTTTCAGACTTCAAGAAACCCATATGCCATTTTCGTCATGTATGTCATATAAAATTGGTATCTCAAAGCAACAATACATGATTAAGAAACTGTTTATTGCCTCTTCTTCCTCATTTCAAGACTATTACACAGGATACAATTTAATGTCTTTGAAACAAGAAACCTCTTTAGAACGTTTCTCAAGTTAAGACTTCTAATGAAATATTTTTCTGTGGTTTATTTAGGCAGCTGGAAGGTACCCCGCAATTAGCATTTCCAGTCTACGATGGTACATATCCAAAAGACAGAAGAGTGTGAAAAATTATGAGAACAAAAGATTTAAAACATCGCTGTCATCTCGAACTCAAATCCCTCCTTAAGAATTGCCCCCATTATCCATAGCTTCACAGTTGACACATTCATCTCCTCCACAAATCCTCTAACCTGTTGACCACCGAAGAATTCATCAATTAACATGACATTAGTTAATGTACCAAGAACACAAAGAAAAGAAAGTAAAGATGAGGAAATTACATTCAGTGTTAGTGTTAACACATATATCTCAGAGGCAATGGAGATGTTAGAGCTCGCTAAATCGAAGCACCCAAGAGACTCGATCGCAGAGTAGAGGGCTGAGGAAATGCCTTCACCTTTGCTGCACTCCAACTTCACAAAGAATCTTCCTTCTCCTACATCATGAGCTATCAACCGCAATACTTTTCCGCCGGATGGACTACTTCTCCCTTGATCAACCTGTGAAACATTCATGGTGTGCTCGAAGGGAATTTGCGATACCTGATCTACTTTTGAGGAGGATTCAAGCAGAGTGATTTCCTCTGCTAGCTTCTTTGCTTGCCTTTGAAGATTTTGCACATACATAACTGCATCAGCAATAATCGAAGCCTTGTCCATCTGCTTTTATATGTATAATTCAATCGTAAGAATGAATGAAACAGTCAAAAATTAAACTACTCCCACATTTACTAATCTCTGATATGGCTTCTTCTCTTAGTTTATTTTAGTAGAACTACTACTTTAAGTTATTGGTCCCCCTTAAGTGACAAACATGAGCCACACAAGTGACATCACATTGATAGAAACATGGGTTTATTTTAAGGAATGCATTCTATCTATCTCATTGGCATGAGCCATATGCATTCCACAAGCTTGGAAAAAGAAGGGCCTCAAAACAGACACAAACACTAAGAAAGCACCATGTCATCCTTTTTCTGAAGTTGGCCAGAAACTAGTATGTTAAGTTTTGGACCAAAAAGATTCAAGATTGATGAGAGGGCACACCTTAGTTATGTTAGGAACCAAGGACCGCAGCTCATAGAGCTTGTCCTTCATTCGCCCACGCCGCCTCCTCTCCGAGATCAGAGTCTTCGAACGGTCTCTCCTCGACCTCGCCACATTTGTGGTCCCCCCAGAGGAATTGCCATCACCTTGTTTCTCCTCAGGACTTGCAGAAGCATTGCCATCTACTGACAAGTATGCTTCAGGAAAATCTTCGACTGCATCGACATGCAATCCAAAGCTAGAAGTACCTTCGCCTTCGCCATCGAACAAGTTTTCGACCATCGAATGCAGCCCATTGCCATCATAACCATTTCCAAAGAGCATGAATTCATCAAAGACGTGCTCATAACTTGTGATGGTTGTTGTGTCAAAGTTGGTGTTGTTCATGAGACCATCATGAGGCATGGTGTCCATAAGGACTGCTTGTGGTGTGAAGAATAGTTGGTGTTCCTCCATGTCTTTGAGTTGGCTATTTCTTGCTACCTTTCCGGTTTTCAGAGTGCCCGTGGCTTATATAAGGTAGAAATGACCTTGCCTACGTAGTATGAATGGAATCACTAGCGAATATGAGCAGATTAGGGAACCAGATATAATCCAAAGGAGTTGAATACTCCTAAAGTCTTTTTGTGTTGTAAGTCACGTACTAGCTCACCTCAGACACGTGGATATGTCCAAATGGCACGTGTGGTCCACAAACGGATGGGTCACGTATTAAATGCCCATCGTTTTGCCATGAGGGGAAAAATTATACCGGACTCACGATAACTTATTTTATGGGACACATACAGCGCGCCCACCGTTTTGCTGAAAGGGGAATAAAGTAGTGATCATTAGATCAACATAGTCCACATTATGTACTTCACAAAATGCATCAAGTTTAATCTTTTAACAAAAAATGAATTTTGAAAAAGACCAAGAATGCTTTTGAATCTGAGCTATTTCCCATCAAAATATGTTATCCTTGACCAAATTTCTAAGATGAAGGCTTCACCATGGAACTAAGTAAATCTTTCGGACATTTTGTCAATATGGGATTATGATAATCTCTTCCACCGTATCTTGTTACATCTCCATTATAGTTGGCTTTCACTCAAGAAAGTAGGGGGACCATCCATGGCACGAGTCCTACTCAACTTTGGTATCTCTTAATAAGAGACCCGTATGATTAATGAAGATTATAATACACAATGAACCTAGCTTTGATATCTTTTGTCATAGACCCATGGCCGGAAAACCTTATTTATTAGTTCCATAGTGTTAGCCAAATGAGCCTTAGATTTCAAAGAGGCTTGTGTTGAATACAAGAGTAAATAACTTATGAAAATGAGGTAATTTTAGATGATCCTAAAACAAAATAAAAACCACAATATTTCTTCTCTTTTTATATTTTCAATATGACAAAGCCTATTCTTAAAATATTTTTATTTTCGAAATTCTCCTCTCTTATAGTGTGTCTTTCATTTAGACGATATAATACTACAAGAGCATCCCAATGGCATACTCATTACGAGAAGGGCACAGGGGCTCGGCCCCCAAAAAGCACTAGGCCAGAGGACAGAACCAAGAGGAATTGCAATGTGAGAGTTCAAAATCAAGTAAGGCAAAATCAAAAACAAAATCAGAGATTACAGATCATGAAAGAAATTCCTAAAATCAAATGAAAAATTTTAAAAAAATGGAGAAAGAAGGGGTCCCCAGGTGGAAGATCTAAACCACAAACTAAATGGAAAATACATGGAACATGAAAATGTGGTTCACTCAAATTTCAATGATCCAAGTGGGCTAGTGGATTAGCAGTCCAGTACAAAAATATTTGATGAAGTATCAATAATACAAACATATAATATTATATATAAATATATATTGGCATATTTACATATTCTATTAAATATAAATATAAATATATGAATTATATAAAATAATGACTTTTAATATAATAACAAACTAATTTCAAGTAGTCAAAAATATGGATATAAAGTATATTAATGGGAGGATAATTCTGAACATCTGATTAAGTTGGATCACTAATCTGCTAAAAAACTCGGCCAAGTTATTGAGAGTTTTTGACTGAATTGTTACTCCAAAATGAGCAATCCGATGTGCAATCCACCCGGAACCCTTCTGATCTGATCCATATTAGGCAATCCCTGAGTTGCGTAGCTGAGTTTGGCTGGATGTCCCCTCATGCGTCTTGCCGCACCACCCCCTTTAAAAAGGCCAATTTTACACCGTTAGGCATTGTATGCAGGATAAACTGGGTGCCAAGAGAAGTCTTCCATCATAATTAAGAAAATAAAAGTGGAATAAAATAAGAACATATTCTGAAATCTTAGGACTGACTTCATGCATCTCTTCATTACCTCACCAAACAATGCACCAAAACGCCGAATTTTCTGTAAAATACTCTCTCTCTCTCTCTCTAAATTATCATAGTGATTCTTAATTTGGCTGAGATATCAGTTTTTATTGGTATAAGGTCACTATGATATTTACAAAATATGAAACATTATTAAATATTAAAAATTAATTAATAATTAATTTTTAAACATTCTCCATCATTTTTTCTTTTGGTTTTTGGTTATTGAATACCAGACAAGATTAACCGATGTATCATCTCATCTCAATTAGGTACCAGTTGCCAGGAAGATGGTTAGCCGAAAAGTCTAACACAAGTCTCTTATTCTAATCATTTCGGCGGTGGAAAGCTGAAGGAGGAGTTGGATGTAAATTTCCTTGGAGAATCCAAGAAGCTTTCGTTAGTTCTCCATTAGATGCTGGTTCCATATGTGTTCACACCCATGAGTGTTAGATAATGGGCAGATAAGCCATGCCACCCTGATGCATTTGAAAGCAATGTTGGATGTTTCTAGCCATCTCCATGATGTCTCATGTCTTGTATGATAGAACTTATATTAGTGCAGTCTTTCTCAAGTCTCAACCAACATTAAAACATAGGACTTTTTGATATGTTGGTCAGGTGGAATGTTCAGCTATTGTTTAGTTATACTTTTGGATATTTAAAACATAAGCCATGTAGTATAAATGTTATTTAAAGGCAGTTATATGAGTTATATATGTACCTGCATCTAATAGCTCCAAATGTCCAAGATGACATTACAAAACTTGGTGGTAACCAGCGTGAAGACATGGGTTCATGTCATTGGAGGAATAATGTGGCAAGTTTTGTCACATCTAACCTGCTTCAAAGTCTTAAACCATTTAAAATATTCCCCCTCTTAAGGGGTGCTGCTTTGGTCTGATTTTTTCCTATTTGGTTGAATTAAACAGTCACTGCAAGATTGCTAGAGTCTGCCTTTATTTATTTATTTATTTTTGGATGAGATAATGACCATCATTTTTGAGAGAACGGAGGAAATAGAATTTTTGGACTAATCAAATTCTCATTTGGCCATGGTTGAGAATTAATTTGCTTGTAGGATGGTTAATTGTACAAATTAGTCTTCTTTTGTTTTTTGTATATGTAAAGATGGAAAAAAGATTCAAATGTATTATATATTTCATTTCATAAGAATAATAGAAATCACATAAAACTACATTGTAGAACGTCACAATAGGCATAGACATCTAAAATTATAATGCTCTAATTTCTACCTGGTTGGAGCTAAATGCCACTCAACTTCGTTTTAGATTTAAATGATGGTTGAACCATCTGTTCATTAAGATAATGCCACTAAGTCTGGCTTAAAGTTTTGAACTTCATCATAAATGTCTAGAACTGGGATACTTAACCCATACCGTTTCTTTGTTCATCTTATTTTTATCATTTCACTTCATATGAGAATTAACAAATTGAGCATCACCAAAAAAATTCCTCTTTTAGAATTTAATAAATTCTTTTGCATTCTTATTTCTTGTCAGATATATATATATATATATATATATATATATATTGGTTTCCAATATGGTCCAATGTAGGATCTCGTTCCTGATCCCCTCGACATCAAAAACTATGTTTCTGCCAACAACTTATTAAAAAAAGGAAGACTGCATGAGCATGAAGAGACAAACAGATGTAATCACTTTGAAATGATCCAGATGAAGACAAACCAATGTTCAATATTTTAGGTGATAATATCCTCTTATAGATAATTGGCATGTTATAATTAGGTCCCACTTGGAATCTTCTTCTATTGTCTTACTTTGGTTGATAGATTAAGCACTAATTGGCAGGTCAGCTAATTGGTTGTTTTTTCTTTTGGAGCTAATTGATTGTTAACTTCCTAGATAAACCTAAACCACATGCAGCCTCCCCCATATGTGGCCGCTGAAACTCTGATGTTCTTTATAGACTTGACTCAAATTCCACTTGACTTCAAATCTCTCTCTCTCTCTCTCTCTCTCTCAAGAAAAAAGAAAAGAAAAAACATTGGATTTAGGGTTCAGGAGGGTCAAATAGAGCCAAACTGACCCTAAATCCAATCCAACTTAGACTCCAACAATAATTGCAATCATGACTCATGGGTTAGACAATGGTTCCAAAATATGGGACTCCCCAACTCCCTCAAACCTGAATTAATCAACTAGATCAGGCTTTCCAACTTGCTTAACCTAAATGTAAGCTGTTTGGAAGGGTTGTTTAAATGGATAAAATGATGGAATAATTTAAGGCTTTGAGGCACATAAATCATTATCTTTAAGGTGATATTTCCTCCATTCTAATGAGTTTGCAAATGGGTTCGTGGCAAATCACCACCAGGATACAACAAAATCTTATAGAATTCTACAAATAGCAATTCTGAAGAGATTCCCAAGAAATTCTCTAGAGAACAGTTAGAAGCTAGAGAGAAGAGTAAAGGTTTTAAGATGGAAGGGAGATGATTGTCATCTGCTGTCACAAGGTTCTACATTTATACAGTCTAAATGAAGGGAACAACACCTTTTCCTAAATACATGACTTTTAATATGTAAATACGTGTCCTTTCAATCTGAAAATATAAGGCTTCTCATCTTGTAAATATGCTTCTTTCGTTTAAATTAAAGTATCTAATACCAGTGGTTGTCTTACAATGGTGAAATCATACAAAAGCATCTTTTCAAAGTCATGAGATTTTAATTTTAAATTGAACTCTATCTGATAGAAATATCTTAAAAAGAAAATTCTTCAAAAAAATAACCATAAACATCCATTGGCCCTTATTTTCTCTCCTTGTAATTTATTTATTTCTGAGAGGAGACCGTATGACACATCTATTTGGCCCTTCCTCTCCTTTTCTTCCTTTCTATTTAATTAAAAAATATTATAGTCTAACCAATACTCTCCCACTAGCTTGTAATATTAAATTTTCTTTAGTTTCTAATAATACAACCATGCATTCATGAAGGTATCTTTTGATTTAAACCCTCAATTAATATAAATACACCAAAGCTCTAATAAAATTATTAGTGGACAGGGCTTAAACCAACACTTCTTTATATTAGAATTGAAAATATTATATACATATTATACATAGTTTCCATAAGAACTTCATAAACACAATTTAGCACTATTATGGCATATGCTAATCCTGATTTATGAATATTTATAAAAGTAAACCCTTAAACTCTTCTAGAAGTGACACCACTTCTATATTAATATAGGTAGAATCGCTATCCTATTGTCTCTGTTGCTACAAACACTTGAAAATAATTTAGATTCCATTAAAGATCAAACTCATCCTCTATTTATCATAACAATAAGTATTGATTTACCTTCTCAGGACTTAAATTAAGTTTCTCATCTTAGTCATATATCAATAACTTGTTATTATCCTTTAAACCTTAAAATTAGTTTTTGCTAGAACAAGATTGGGTTCTCATTATAGTGACTAATTAGAAAAGGTTTCAGTCTCATTCTAGCAGAAGTAGGTTTTATCAATTCTCTTAACAATCCTCTGGTTAATGCATCTACTAGATTATCACTAGACCTATATAAATGATGGTAATAACTTCATCCATTATTAATTATTTGATATATTTATATCTTAAGCTTATATATCTAAATTTTCTATTATAGACCTTACTATATGCTTTAGATATAGTTGCTTCACTATCACAATGAAGGAAATAGGTGGCATAAGTTGTGGCCATAATTTAATGTCAACAATGATTTTTCAACCATTTCGCTTTCTAATAGCAGCTACCAATGCTATAAATTCAAATTCTATGGTCGAGTGTGATATGCATGTTTGTTTCTTAAAGGCCCAACTTTTTGCTCCTCTAAGTGTAAAAATCCATCTAGATGTTGATTTATTATCATTTGTACTTGTATTTCAGCTTTCATCGGTGAATTCTTCTAGTATAGCTGGATGATCAAAATAAAATGGTCCTAAATGAATATTTTCTCCAGATATCTATGGACTCTGCTTATTTCTTACCAATGATATATACTAGGTTTACTAGTTTTTCTTGATAGCTTACATGTGCAAATGCAATATCTGGCCTAGTACAATACATTGCATATATTAAGCTTCCAATAGTACTAACATATTCAAGTCATGATACTAGTACATTATAATTATCAATTACCTTAACATTGGGATCATATGGGGTACGGGGTCGGATGGAAGCCGATGGGATTATTTCGCCTGGATCTCCATGATCACCTTGATGAATTTTGGCTGGGTAATGGCACTAGATCGATTATCGGTCAATGTAGCATGTTGATGTCCTCGATATATGGCCAGGATGATGTTCGAGGACTAAACCCAATGAATAATTCACTTCACTATTAGGACATTGGATGATGTTCGTCATTTGTTTAGAAAATGCTATGATTTCGTACGTATAATTTAAAAAAATTTTCTAAACCTTATGCAGTGAAGTAAATAAATTAAAATATTTTTTAATTTATAAATATGTATCAGATCTGATCTGAAAATTAGAGCTAAGATCTTTACGCGAATATGCTATCTTGATCTGAAATCTAAAAAAAACAAATTAGTAAAATCAAATCGGAGATCAGATCTCCATACCTTTGGATCCTCGGATGTCCTGAGTTCCGATCGTAGCCGCGCATGCATTCGACCTTTGCTAGGATCCATATGGAGATGCCTAATCAGAGCATCGAGATCATCAATATACTAGCACCTTACAGATCTCACTCCTCATCTTTGGATCTGCATATCTTTTTTAGATCTCAAAGAAGAAGTCGTTGTACGAACTCTTTCGCATAGATCCGATGGGATCTGAACCAGATCATCAAGAAGGAAAGAAGAATATTTTTTTCTCTTTTTGTCTCTCTTTTTATCTCTTAGATCTAATCTCTATTAGATCTTGAGTTTGGGATGTAAGGAAGAAAGGAAGAGGAGGCGTTGAGATGATTTGATGTCCTAAAGAAGCCTTCCACTTTTACACGCCAAAACTCAGCCCTAAAAAAATTTCATCGCACCAAACCAACAAATTTACCTCCAACCACTTCCTCTCACCCAAGAGATCTAATCACTTTTAATCTAAGGCATTCAAAATCAAAATCAAGAATTAGAAGGGCATGGAGATGAAGTTGTAAGGCAAGAAAAAACTCCCACACAAATTAGCGCATGCCAATTCTTTTCAATTTTTTTATTGCACAAAAAAATTTTTACATACTATATAGATAGAATTTTATCTATTTTGAAACAAATTCAAATAGAAATAAAATTTGAAAGAAAGAGAATCTCAGATAAAGTGGGGCGCCAACTATTGGCACCCCTCTCCTTCACGCGCGCAAGAAGAAAAAAGGGGTGCGTCTCAACATATGCCCTCCCCTTCTTGGTGTGAAATTTGGGAGAGAGTCTTAAAAAACTGGCTCTCTAAGTCATGGTTCATTAATTCAAATTGGATCTCAATTGGGTTCAAATCGAGTCCGAATCGAGTCGAATTTGAAAGGCTATCAAGCTGATCCAATCAAGCTTAAAATTCAAATCTGATTTAGATAATGAATCCAATTAGCATTAAATTAAATTAATTAAATTAAATTTGATTTAATTAATTAATACTTAATCTATAATTTAATCAATCTAATAAATTATAATATTTATAATTAAGTTCCTGCACTAACAATTAGCAGCTACCAAAACTGTAACGATTACAAATTAGTAGTTTCTAAAATTCAAACTATCAATCTGATTAATAATTCGAATATGATCTAAGTCATTGATCAGGTTATGCTTCTTTTGTGTGTGACCCCATAAATTTTATTCTATTTGATAGTGAGACATATCATGATCTCCATCACAGTATCATGAAACTCTTTTCGATGGGCTAAAACGATTCCTACTTACCTCAACAAGGATCGTTGATCCAAAAATGATTCTAGTAGTTCTCACGATCCATTAGTGACACCTAACAATATGTAGTGGTAATCCAGTAGAATAGAAAAAATAAATCCTAAGTGCAGTTATCGTGTGATACAATCCCTCGACGTGAGTCCCGATTAGACAGAGATCATGGAGAATTATCAAACTCCATCATTAGTCATATACTAGATTGGCTCGACTCAAGTTTATTTGTGAATTCGTGCAACTCTTTTTCAGTATTCACTCTTACTCTAGCCAGAGATTTTCTGAACTCAGTTTTGTGAATCACATAGACTTCTTTTCTACTAAGATCGATAGATTCTATTTAAGTGCATCCTACTCCAAATAGCGAATCTGAACCTATAATAGCAACATACACAGTAAAGATCCGAATAGCTAAGGACCAAGAAAATGTGTAGTCAAACTAAGTAGCCGCTATGAATAGCCAACACCACAGATCAAAGACCAGTCACACCACTACAGCATTGAGAAAATCACTGATGAGTGAGTAGACATCCAAGAATTTTTATGTTGGTCACACTCAGTGTAAGTTATTCTCTAACAACACCTGCACTCTACCCTAGTGTCTCTACACCGTAGACTTGAGACTCATTTATCCTAAAGAGAGATGATCCATGCACCGATCTTGAATGGATTGATCACTGTCTTCCATGATAATCCTTCGATCGGGAGCATTTAGAAATTAACCACTAATAATGTATCTCAAATTTCAACACTTTGAGAATATATAAAATCATCTTTGTTAATTTTAGAACAAATCATGGACATATATGATATAATTGGTTATAAAGATTGCCCATCAAGTATAAAATATGTCTTAAAAAAAATATGTGTCAATTAAGATTGGCTTCTAAGGCATACATCTAATAAACTTCCACTTGCACTAAAGCCAATTTGCCATATACCTGAGCCCCATCTTTGAAGATAGGCTTTAGGGTTTAACTGGCTAAGTAACTCGGACCTACCATATTTCATGTGGAGTTACTCTCTACACCTTCATGTATTTTACTTGAGATAATTGTGTATATTCTGCTCTATGTGCATGGACTTCTGTGAAACTTGGCTCTAGCGAGGGCTATGGACTATTATCTTTGTAGTAAATATCATAGTATCTAATGGTATGACATCAAGTTTCACAACTATCATAAGAATCCGAATGCATCCTGCACATCTATAGCATATTCAGCTTCTATTGGTCGATTGCCTGGATCCTTCAACATATCGAACCAACATAACTAAGAATATATGCTGATGTAGATATTCTACCATCAACATCGGTGTATCCTCCCACTCTTAGCTCTAACCCTTCTTCAAAAATGAGGAATAATTCTTAGTGCTCTCAAATACTTAAATATTTTCAGAGCAATCCAATACTCCCATTTGGATTCAACTAATATCTACTCATGAATTTATGGCAAGATATACCAAGTCAAATACATAGCATGGTATACACCCATGCCTAAGAGGATAAAGGATCCTCTTGAAGATTTCAATGCTGAACCCTTTTAGCATCTCTTCTATGTATTTGTCTGTGAAAATCAAACATTCTTTTAGGATCTATCTTTATAGACCTTTATTTCTAAAATATTTGACCTAGGTTTTTGATACACATCATAATCGATATTAGTATGGGATCCTCCTATTGACCTTCATATAACTACATGATTCTTTTTTATTTTTGATGAAATCAAATAATATTCTAACTCTGAGATTTTAGCTTAAATCCACAGAGGATTTTCACAGTGTGATCTCTATCACTGGAAGTGAAATCCATAGGCCACTGTAAATAGATATCTTTCAAAGATATCCATTTAGTAGGGCTATCTACACATCCATTTCTCGAGATCGATGTATAACATCACCTCGTTGTAGGTTTCGAGATCATCCTTATATTCCTATTCTTTCTTGAAAAATATTTTTTTTGAATCTTTTGTAAGAATACCAAGTATCTTTCTAAAGGATGAAAAATCCTACTGGATCTATGAGGTAGAGAAAGTACTACATATACTGGCTCATCTTAAATAAGTTGTAGAGGTTCTATGACTCGTTATTCTTTAAAGATTTTATCTTTGAGTTCATCTTTCCATTATTTTCAAAAAATAGTATGATTGCTCCAATCACATTGTGAACCACTGGAAAGAAAAAGTAACATCCCAAACACTTTTGAGATACCCCATAAATGAGCTTTCACAAATCTATCCTCTAATCTGTCCACCATATCATATCTCATATGGTGTGATGAAATCAACTTTAGAAGAAATCTAATTTAAATTTAAAAATTAAATCTTGTTCTAAAAAACAATAGTTAAACTAGTGACATTCATGATAGATCGAACCTTGTCTCAGACAACGTCATTGCTCTTTAAAGATATACCGTTGAGCTGAGGTGTATTAGGAGAATTTTATTATGAAACTATGCCATTCTCTTTAGATAATCGATAAATTTTTTATTTGGTATTGCATCCTCAATCTAATCGAAGTACCTTTAAATTTTTTTGATTTATTTTTTACTTTATATTTGAATTCTTTAAACTTTCAAAGTTTTTAGATTGGTATCTCATATACATATACCTATACTATGACTGTTCACAATAAAGATGATGAAGTAATGATAACTTCCTAGTCTGACTCATCAAATGGGCCATGCACATCGTATGCGTATTAGATAAGTATCTCAGTGGTTCTATCCCTTTGATCTACAAAGGACAGCTTGATCATTAATCCTCAAAGAGATGATTCATAGATCAGATATGATTAACAGTCAATGAGCCTAAAGGCCATTTTCTCTAGTCGATAAATTATTTTTTCTTATACATGACCTAGCCAAAAGAACCATCTATATACTTTAGGTTATTTAGTTCTGGATCTCTCAGACCCAATGGCATTCACTATTTACTCAAATAAGTTCACAAATACATCATCATGCAAATGATAAAGAGCTAAATCCAAATGGCAATCACTGAGATTAGCCCATAGCGACAGTGCAACTTTTGCACCATTACAATTCAAAAAAGTCACTTTACCTTTCTCAGTCCTCTTCCTTCCTTAGATCTTATATTAAAGTGCGTAATATGCACTAGAGTCTAATGAAAAAGAAAAACTATAAGATCAATTTTGAGCAATTCGACATACCTTCCAAAGGCATGTAAATGATTCTTTAGTTTCTCCAGGTATGTACCTCTGAACTTTTCAAGATCCTTTAATTATCAATATATTGACCAATTCAATTAAGATGCTATAATATTTATTCATATAATAGTTTTATAAACTATCCGTATGAATTAGAAATTGTAGGATCAAATTCATTAGTAATTTCTTATACATAGTCATGTCGAGCCTTTCAAGCTCTTCAATGTCCTTGATCGTCGATCATGGACAACTGTCCATCACATATCTCATGCACTATGCGACTCTGATCATCTCACAACTATTACAGATGAATCAGTATGTCATTGGCAGTCTACATATCCTTATGCATATATTGAATTTTATCAACTATGAAATTCAATTTATAGCACCTAACCTAATTGTCCATATCCAACCATTTGTCAAGTATAGCTCGTTGACTATGAATTGGACAAGCTGATGACATTGGGTTAACCAACTCAAGAATATGTCTTAATTTTTAAAAGCTAAAACTATTCTTAGATTTCTAAACCAGAATATGTAGTTGATTTTAGTTGAGTGATTGATATCTAAGATTCAAGCTAAAGGGTTGGAAGCTGATAGAATTGATCATAGAGAGTAAAGATTTAATTAAAAAATTATACTTATAATAGTTTATTCTAAGGACTTCAAAAATAAACAAAGGCTCCTACTAATTTTTCGAGTCTCTCACACTCCTCGAGTGGAAAAAAAAATCCTAATGTGATAAGTGATTCTAGTGAGTACTGTGGTCCTATCGATGTACGGCACCTTACCCAATAGTTATTGATGACACATATATCAATACATGGATAACTTTTTGTTCAGATACTTCTCCAAGCATGTTGCAGCGACTTGATCTCTAAGTTCTATGACCTCATCTAACAGTTATTGACACATTTCTTAGTTAAGTCCGTTCCACCATTCACCAGTAAGTGCAAAGCCATTATTGGATTCCTTACCTAATAGTTATTGGGTTCAACTCCATCTTTATCCTGGAGCATCTAATGCCAATAGAGTGGTTGTGCCTTCCCGATGCAATCGAACCACTGTAACCAGTCGAGAACGATCAATACCAGAGAAGGTACCCATATCTTTACAATAGTGGAAGATCAGTAGATTTAATATTTAGTGAGGAGATTTAGGTTTAGGCCTCTTTTAATTAGTCACATACATCAGATGTAATGACCAATATGGTTTGGGTTAGCACATTTCATGTCTAACCAATCTAGTCGGTATGGGTGAACTTGAATCAACAAGTAATCTAATACAAAACATAATCTTTCAAAATGACTAGATAAGTGAAGATAAGTGGGGGTCCTCCCTTTGCTTTCCTTAAATACCAACGAATTGGCTAGATCAAACAACGGAATCAATTAAAGAACCACCATCTACTTACCTTAGACACCAAATTGGTTGATTAGAATCAATTAGATTAATCTATAATCCCGAGTTCTAACTGTTGAGCCAAATTCGATCTTGACTTAATCAATTCACAACATATGTGAATCAATTTGACCAACTACAGCTAAATTTAATTTTGAGCTCCTTTGACCTAATTATAGCGAAAATTTAGTGCAGGGGCAAAATGGTAATTTTAAAATTTTTTCAAAATTACTATTTTACAGCAGAATTATTAATTAATCTCATTAATTAATACTAATTAACCCTATACTAGGATCTAAATATGATACAACAGCATACATTTAAATTTGAAATTCAAATTTGAATCAGTAAAACTTTTACAGTATTGTGTTCAGAACACATCACCTTTTGCGGGTAGTCGATCACCGCAATCTGATCTCCATCAGGGGATTCTGATTGTCATGTCACAGCCACATAAATATCTGGCCTCTACGGATCGTCCACACGAAGCTCCCGTCTGATCAGCTCCTCACGAATGCTAGTTCGTGATTCATCTTTTGATGGCAGATGTTGATCGAACTCCTTCAATCAATATGTGCCGACTTCTCGGATGCTCCGGATCATTTGCACAATTGCTTGAGAGGCTGATGGATCTCTCCCAAAAATTTGGTGGACTCACAACACTCGTGGCACACCAATCTCACTTCCCAATCCCTAGGTAGAAACCCTAGGGTACACACCAAAAACCCTGCGCCCAATTTTCTCTCTTTTCTTTCTTTTTTTCTCGGAAGGTTTTGGACCTTCACCTCACACACCAACCTTCCTCACGCCCCACTTTCTTTCTCTTAATTTTTCTGCACACGCCCCACCTTTCTTCCATTTTTAAAACAACGTCGAACGTGTCTTATCCGTGTGAGAGGATAAAGATAAGTGGTTGCACATTTGAATTCAAATCAAATTTGAATTCAAACGAAAACCAACTTATCCTTATCCTTTTAGGCATGAGAAGAGAAAGGGTGTGGCTCTTTGTGTGTGGAAAATATTTCACGAAAAACTTTTTCTCGTGTAACTAATGTGGCGCACAAAATGTATAAGGATGAAGGGGCAAGTGATAAGTTATCCATTCAAATTCAAACATGCTTTGAATTTGAATGGCTAACTAATTATTTTATCCATCCATATGGCACACAAATGAGGGCATGGGGAAGGGTTTTGCATGAGAAAAATTTCACGAGAAGTTTCTTCTCGTGAATTCAAATGGGTGCAAGGAAGTTGGGTGTCGCAGGGAATTCAAAACAAGATGGTTTGATTCAAATTGAGCCAACCTAATCTAAATAGGTTAAGCACAATTAGAATAGATTAAACCTAACATAATTAGGCTTAATTAGGCTCAATAAAATCCTAATTAAATCAAAAATTAACTAAGCCTAATCCCTGATCAAATCAGAGACTAAACCACCTTAGCGATTAGGTCAACATTTAACCTAATCGGGTCAATCCAAACTGAATCCAATTCAATTGGACTTGATCCAAAAATAATTACTCAATCAAATTGAGTTAATTAGCGATCAAATCACTAATTAAACCTCTCATAAATATTGAGTCCAAATCTGATGGACAATCAGGCATCAGAGACCATCGATATGAAACCCTGATCAAAGAATTCAAATTTCAAATTCAAAATTTGAAATTCAAAATTTTGACCCCGGTACCCAAAATGTGTGGAACTCATGATCAGAGAATCCTAATTCTCAATCATAGAGTCCCAGATAGATAAGACTCATAATCAGCCATCAGATCAGAAAGGAACCTCTAATGTGTGTGACCCCGCAGGTTCGAACCTAAATCGGTAGCACAGGAACCAATTCCTGTACTAATCGAAGTGACCATCTAGCAATGATACCCGACGATCGGATAGGTCGAATAATCGCAATCGCAATATTCAGAACCTACGTGAATATGGTTACCGTATAATTCATCCCTTTTGACCCCTGTGTTTAGGACGACTCAGGGTTAAACTGTCAACCCTGATGATATCATCCGAATCGTGCTCAACTCAATTAGTCCTGTGACTCCTCACTAGGACTACCCTAGCCAAGGTTTTGCTAAATTGAAACACGACTGTACACAGCTCCTAAACTGGAGTGGTCAATCCCATCTTGACACACGCACCGACAAGTCAAATACTTGACTACACCAACAGCCTTCCTCACTGAATTAGAAATTTAGGTAGTCCAGTGCTTAAGTACAGCGAGTTGCTTGCAAGTCACTGTGGCGGTTTCAGGTCGGAGGGACATTTATACCCATATCCCATCGGAGCAAATCTTGACAGCAGAAATTGCTCCGGAGTTGATCACGTTCAGTGCAGATGTACCATTACATCTCACCCGTATGCCATAGGAGTGTCTCCACACTCTTTGGTTATGAGGACAACCAACCCATATGGCACACAAC